>NW_027453826.1:300000-575000 GCF_040206685.1 Ascaphus truei
CAATGCTCAGTTACTGAGGCCCCCCTAATCCAAGTGCTCAGTTACTGAGGTCCCCCTAATCACAGTGCCCAGTTACTGAGGCCCCCCTAATCACAATGCTCAGTTAATGAGCCCCCCCTAATCACACTGCTCAGTAACTGAGGCCCCCCTAATCACAGTGCTCAGTTACTGAGGGCCCCCTAATCACAGTGCTCAGTTATTGAGCCCCCCCTAATCACAGTGCTCAGTTACTGAGGCCCCCTAATCACAGTGCTCAGTTACTGAGGCCCCCTAATCACAGTGCTCAGTTACTGAGGCCCCCTTAATCACAGTGCTCAGTTACTGAGGCCCCCCTAATCACAGTGCTCAGTTACTGAGGCCCCCCTAATCACAGTGCTCAGTTACTGAGGCCCCCCTAATCACAGTGCTCAGTTATGGAGGACCCCTAATCACAGTGCTCAGTTACTGAGGCCCCCCTAATCACAGTGCTCAGTTTCTGAGGCCCCGCTAATCACAGTGCTCAGTTACTGATGCCCCCCTAATCACAGTGCTCAGTTTCTGAGGCCCCCCTAATCACACTGCTCAGTTACTGAGGCCCCCTAATCACAGTGCTCAGTTACTGAGACCCCCTAATCACAGTGCTCAGTTACTGAGGCCCCCCTAATCACACTACTCAGTTACTGAGGCCACCCTAATCACAGAGCTCAGTTACTGAGGCCCCCCTATTGATAGTGCTCAGTTACTGAGGCCCCCCTAATCCCAGTGCTCAGTTACTGAGGCCCCCCTAATCCCAGTGCTCAGTTACTGAGGCCCCCTAATCACAGTGCCCAGTTACTGAGGCCCCCCTAATCACAACGCTCAGTTACTGAGGCCCCCTTATCACAGTGCTCAGTTACTGAGGCCCCCCTAATCAGAAAGCTCTGTTACTGAGGCCCCCTAATCACACTGCTCAGTTATTGAGGTCCCCCTATTAACAGTGCTCAGTTACTGAGGCCCCCCTAATCCAAGTGCTCAGTTACTGAGGCCCCCTAATCACAGTGCTCAGTTACTGAGGACCCCTAATCACAGTGCTCAGTTACTGAGGCCCCCTAATACAGTGCTCAGTTACTGAGGCCCCCCGAATCACACTGCTCAGTTACTGAGGCCCCCCTAATCACAGTGCACAGTTACTGAGGCCCCCCTAATCACAGTGCTTTGTTACTGAGCCCCCCTAATCCCAGCTCTCAGTTACTGAGGCCCCCCTAATCCTAGTGCTCAGTTACTGAGGCACCCTAATCACAGTGCTCAGTTACTGAGGCCCCCCTAATCCTAGTGCTCAGTTACTGAGGCCCCCTAATCACAGTGCTCAGTTACTGAGGCCACCCTAACCACAGTGCTCAGTTACTGAGGCCCCGCTAATAACAGTGCTCAGTTACTGAGGCCCCCCTAATCACAGTGCTCAGTTACTGAGGCCCCCCTAATCACACTGCTCAGTTACTGAGGCCCCGCTAATCACAGTGCTCAGTTACTGAGGCCTCCCTAATCACACTGCTCAGTTACTGAGGCCACCCTAATCACAGAGCTCAGTTACTGAGGCCCCTCTATTCACAGTGCTCAGTTACTGAGGCCCCCCTAATCCCAGTGCTCAGTTACTGAGGCCCCCCTAATCCCAGTGCTCAGTTACTGAGGCCCCCTAATCACAGTGCCCAGTTACTGAGGCCCCCCTAATCACAACGCTCAGTTACTGAGGCCCCCTAATCACAGTGCTCAGTTACTGAGGCCCCCTAATCACAGTGCTCAGTTACTGAGGCCCCCCTAATCAGAGTGCTCTGTTACTGAGGCCCCCTAATCACACTGCTCAGTTACTGAGGCCCCCCTATTCACTTTGCTCAGTTACTGAGGCCCCCCTAATCCAAGTGCTCAGTTACTGAGGCCCCCTAATCACAGTGCTCAGTTACTGAGGCCCCCTAATACAGTGCTCAGTTACTGAGGCCCCCCGAACCACACTGCTCAGTTACTGAGGCACCCTAATCACAGTGCACAGTTACTGAGGCCCCCCTAATCCCAGTGCTTTGTTACTGAGCCCCCCTAATCCCAGCGCTCAGTTACTGAGGCCCCCCTAATCCTAGTGCTCAGTTACTGAGGCCCCCTAATCACAGTGCTCAGTTATTGAGGCCCCACCAATCCCAGCGCTCAGTTACTGAGGCCCCATAATCACAGTGCTCAGTTACTGAGACCCCCCTAATCACAGTGCTTTGTTACTGAGCCCCCCTAATCACAGTGCTCAGTTACTGAGGCCCCCTAATCACAATGCTCAGTTACTGAGGCCCCCCTAATCCCAGTGCTCAGTTACTGAGGTCCCCCTAATCACAGTGCCCAGTTACTGAGGCCCCCTAATCACAATGCTCAGTTACTGAGCCCCCCCTAATCACACTGCTCAGTTACTGAGGCCCCCCTAATCACAGTGCTCAGTTACTGAGGCCACCCTAAACATACTGCTCAGTAACTGAGGCCCCCTAATCACAATGCTCAGTTACTGAGGCCCCCCTAATCACAGTGCTCAGTTACTGAGGCCCCCTAATCACAGTGCTCAGTTACTGAGGCCCCCTTAATCACAGTGCTCAGTTACTGAGGCCCCCCTAATCACAGTGCTCAGTTACTGAGGCCCCCTAATCACAGTGCTCAGTTACTGAGGCCCCCTTAATCACAGTGCTCAGTTACTGAGGCCCCCCTAATCACAGTGCTCTGTTACTGAGGCCCCCTAATCACAGTGCTCAGTTACAGAGGCCCCCTAATCACAGTGCTCAGTTACTGAGTCCACCCTACTCACAGTGCTCAGTTACTGAGGCCCCCCTAATCACAGTGCTCAGTAACTGAGGCCCCCCTAATCACACTGCTCAGTTACTTAGGCCCCGCTAATCACAGTGCTCGGTTACTGAGGCCCCCCTAATCACACTGCTCAGTTACTGAGGCAACCCTAATCACAGAGCTCAATTACTGAGGCCCCCCTATTCACAGTGCTCAGTTACTGAGGCCCCCCTAATCCCAGTGCTCAGTTACTGAGGCCCCACTAATCCCAGTGCTCAGCTACTGAGGCCCCCTAATCACAGTGCCCAGATACTGAGGCCCCCCTAATCACAACGCTCAGTTACTGAGGCCCCCCTAATCACAGTGCTCAGTTACTGAGGCCCCCTAATCCCAGCGCTCAGTTACTGAGGCCCCCTTAATCCTAGTGCTCAATTACTGAGGCCCCCTAAACACAGTGCTCAGTTACTGAGGCCCCCCTAATCCTACTGCTCAGTTACTGAGGCCCCCTAATCACAGTGCTCAGTTACTGAGGCCCCCCTAATCACACTGCTCAGTTACTTAGGCCCCGCTAATCACAGTGCTCGGTTACTGAGGCCCCCCTAATCACACTGCTCAGTTACTGAGGCAACCCTAATCACAGAGCTCAATTACTGAGGCCCCCCTATTCACAGTGCTCAGTTACTGAGGCCCCCCTAATCACAGTGCTCAGTTACTGAGGCCCCCCTAATCCCAGTGCTCAGCTACTGAGGCCCCCTAATCACAGTGCTCAGTTACTGAGGCCCCCTAATACAGTGCTCAGTTACTGAGGCCCCCCGAACCACACTGTTCAGTTACTGAGGCCCCCCTAATCACAGTGCACAGTTACTGAGGCCCCCCTAATCCCAGTGCTTTGTTACTGAGCCCCCCTAATCCCAGCGCTCAGTTACTGAGGCCCCCCTAATCCTAGTGCTCAGTTACTGAGGCCCCCTAATCCCAGCGCTCAGTTACTGAGGCCCCCTAATCACAGTGCTCAGTTACTGAGACCCCCCTAATCACAGTGCTTTGTTACTGAGCCCCCCCAAGTCACAATGCTCAGTTACTGAGGCCCCCCTAATCCCAGTGCTCAGTTACTGAGGCCACCCTAATCACAGTGCTCAGTTACTGAGGCCTCCCTAATCACAGTGCTCAGTTACTGAGGCCCCCCTAATCACAATGCTCAGTTACTGAGGCCCCCCTAATCACAATGCTCAGTTACTGAGGCCCCCCTAATCACACTGCTCAGTTACTTAGGCCCCGCTAATCACAGTGCTCGGTTACTGAGGCCCCCCTAATCACACTGCTCAGTTACTGAGGCAACCCTAATCACAGAGCTCAATTACTGAGGCCCCCCTATTCACAGTGCTCAGTTACTGAGGCCCCCCTAATCCCAGTGCTCAGTTACTGAGGCCCCCCTAATCCCAGTGCTCAGCTACTGAGGCCCCCTAATCACAGTGCCCAGTTACTGAGGCCCCCCTAATCACAACGCTCAGTTACTGAGGCCCCCTAATCACAGTGCTCAGTTACTGAGGCCCCCTAATCCCAGCGCTCAGTTACTGAGGCCCCCTTAATCCTAGTGCTCAATTACTGAGGCCCCCTAATCACAGTGCTCAGTTACTGAGGCCCCCCTAATCCTAGTGCTCAGTTACTGAGGCCCCCTAATCACAGTACTCAGTTACTGAGGCCCCCCTAATCACACTGCTCAGTTACTTAGGCCCCGCTAATCACAGTGCTCGGTTACTGAGGCCCCCCTAATCACACTGCTCAGTTACTGAGGCAACCCTAATCACAGAGCTCAATTACTGAGGCCCCCCTATTCACAGTGCTCAGTTACTGAGGCCCCCCTAATCCCAGTGCTCAGTTACTGAGGCCCCCCTAATCCCAGTGCTCAGCTACTGAGGCCCCCTAATCACAGTGCCCAGTTACTGAGGCCCCCCTAATCACAACGCTCAGTTACTGAGGCCCCCTAATCACAGTGCTCAGTTACTGAGGCCCCCTAATCCCAGCGCTCAGTTACTGAGGCCCCCTTAATCCTAGTGCTCAATTACTGAGGCCCCCTAATCACAGTGCTCAGTTACTGAGGCCCCCCTAATCCTAGTGCTCAGTTACTGAGGCCCCCTAATCACAGTACTCAGTTACTGAGGCCCCCCTAATCACACTGCTCAGTTACTTAGGCCCCGCTAATCACAGTGCTCGGTTACTGAGGCCCCCCTAATCACACTGCTCAGTTACTGAGGCAACCCTAATCACAGAGCTCAATTACTGAGGCCCCCCTATTCACAGTGCTCAGTTACTGAGGCCCCCCTAATCCCAGTGCTCAGTTACTGAGGCCCCCCTAATCCCAGTGCTCAGCTACTGAGGCCCCCTAATCACAGTGCCCAGTTACTGAGGCCCCCCTAATCACAACGCTCAGTTACTGAGGCCCCCTAATCACAGTGCTCAGTTACTGAGGCCCCCTAATCCCAGCGCTCAGTTACTGAGGCCCCCTTAATCCTAGTGCTCAATTACTGAGGCCCCCTAATCACAGTGCTCAGTTACTGAGGCCCCCCTAATCCTAGTGCTCAGTTACTGAGGCCCCCTAATCACAGTGCTCAGTTACTGAGGCCACCCAAACACAGTGCTCAGTTACTGAGGCCCCGCTAATCACAGTGCTCAGTTACTAAGGCCCCCCTAATCACAGTGCTCAGTTACTGAGGCCCCCCTAATCACACTGCTCAGTTACTGAGGCCCCGCTAATCACAGTGCTCAGTTACTTAGGCCCCCCTAATCACACTGCTCAGTTACTGAGGCCACCCTAATCACAGAGCTCAGTTACTGAGGACCCCTAATCACAGTGCTCAGTTACTGAGGCCCCCTAATACAGTGCTCAGTTACTGAGGCCCCCTAATCACAGTGCTCAGTTACTGAGGCCCCCTAATCCCAGCGCTCAGTTACTGAGGCCACCCTAATCACAGTGCTCAGTTACTGAGGACCCCTAATCACAGTGCTCAGTTACTGAGGCCCCCCTAATCACAGTGCTTTGTTACTGAGCCCCCCTAATCCCAGCACTCAGTTACTGAGGCCCCCCTAATCCTAGTGCTCAGTTACTGAGGCCCCCTAATCAAAGTGCTCAGTTACTGAGTCCCCCCTAATCCTAGTGCTCAGTTACTGAGGCCCCCTAATCACAGTGCTCAGTTACTGAGGCCACCCTAACCACAGTGCTCAGTTACTGAGGCCCCGCTAAACACAGTGCTCAGTTACTGAGGCCCCCCTAATCACAGTGCTCAGTTACTGAGGCCCCCCTAATCACACTGCTCAGTTACTGAGGCCCCGCTAATCACAGTGCTCAGTTACTGAGGCCTCCCTAATCACACTGCTCAGTTACTGAGGCCACCCTAATCACAGAGCTCAGTTACTGAGGCCCCCCTATTCACAGTGCTCAGTTACTGAAGCCCCCCTAATCCCAGTGCTCAGTTACTGAGGCCCCCCTAATCCCAGTGCTCAGTTACTGAGGCCCCCTAATCACAGTGCCCAGTTACTGAGGCCCCCCTAATCACAACGCTCAGTTACTGAGGCCCCCTAATCACAGTGCTCAGTTACTGAGGCCCCCTAATCACAGTGCTCAGTTACTGAGGCCCCCCTAATCAGAGTGCTCTGATACTGAGGCCCCCTAATCACACTGCTCAGTTACTGAGGCCCCCCTATTCACTTTGCTCAGTTACTGAGGCCCCCCTAATCCAAGTGCTCAGTTACTGAGGCCCCCTAATCACAGTGCTCAGTTACTGAGGCCCCCTAATCACAGTGCTCAGTTACTGAGGTCCCCTAATCACAGTGCTCTGTTACTGAGACCCCCCTAATCACAGTGCTTTGTTACTGAGCCCCCCCAAGTCACAATGCTCAGTTACTGAGGCCCCCCTAATCCCAGTGCTCAGTTACTGAGGTCCCCCAAATCACAGTGCCCAGTTACTGAGGCCCCCCTAATCACAATGCTCAGTTACTGAGCCCCCCCCCTAATCACACTGCTCAGTTACTGAGGCCCCCTAATCCCAGCGCTCAGTTACTGAGGCCCCCTTAATCCTAGTGCTCAGTTACTGAGGCCCCCTAATCACAGTGCCCAGTTACTGAGGCACCCCTAATCACAACGCTCAGTTACTGAGGCCCCCTAATCACAGTGCTAAGTTACTGAGGCCCCCTAATCACAGTGCTGTTACTGAGGCCCCCCTAATCAGAGTGCTCTGTTACTGAGGCCCCCTAATCACACTGCTCAGTTACTGAGGCCCCCCTATTCACTTTGCTCAGTTACTGAGGCCCCCCTAATCCAAGTGCTCAGTTACTGAGGCCACCTAATCACAGTGCTCATTTACTGAGGCCCCCTAATCACAGTGCTCAGTTACTGAGGCCCCCTAATACAGTGCTCAGTTACTGAGGCCCCCCGAACCACACTGCTCAGTTACTGAGGCCCCCCTAATCACAGTGCACAGTTACTGAGGCCCCCCTAATCACAGTGCTTTGTTACTGAGCCCCCCTAATCCCAGCGCTCAGTTACTGAGGCCCCCCTAATCCTAGTGCTCAGTTACTGAGGCCCCCTAATCACAGTGCTCAGTTATTGAGGCCCCACCAATCCCAGCGCTCAGTTACTGAGGCCCCCTAATCACAGTGCTCAGTTACTGAGACCCCCCTAATCACAGTGCTTTGTTACTGAGCCCCCCTAATCACAGTGCTCAGTTACTGAGGCCCCCTAATCACAATGCTCAGTTACTGAGGCCCCCCTAATCCCAGTGCTCAGTTACTGAGATCCCCCTAATCACAGTGCCCAGTTACTGAGGCCTCCCTAATCACAATGCTCAGTTACTGAGCCCCCCTTAATCACACTGCTCAGTTACTGAGGCCCCCCTAATCACAGTGCTCAGTTACTGAGGCCTCCCTAATCATACTGCTCAGTAAATGAAACCCCCTAATCACAGTGCTCAGTTACTGAGGCCCCCTAATCACAGTGCTCAGTTACTGAGGCCCCCTTAATCACAGTGCTCAGTTACTGAGGCCCCCCTAATCACAGTGCTCAGTTACTGAGGCCCCCTAATCACAGTGCTCAGTTACTGAGGCCCCCTTAATCACAGTGCTCAGTTACTGAGGCCCCCCTAATCACAGTGCTCAGTTACTGAGGCCCCCCTAATCACAGTGCTCAGTTACAGAGGCCCCCTAATCACAGTGCTCAGTTACTGAGGCCACCCTACTCACAGTGCTCAGTTACTGAGGCCCCCCTAATCACAGTGCTCAGTTACTGAGGCCCCCCTAATCACACTGCTCAGTTACTTAGGCCCCGCTAATCACAGTGCTCGGTTACTGAGGCCCCCCTAATCACACTGCTCAGTTACTGAGGCAACCCTAATCACAGAGCTCAATTACTGAGGCCCCCCTATTCACAGTGCTCAGTTACTGAGGCCCCCCTAATCCCAGTGCTCAGTTACTGAGGCCCCACTAATCCCAGTGCTCAGCTACTGAGGCCCCCTAATCACAGTGCCCAGATACTGAGGCCCCCCTAATCACAACGCTCAGTTACTGAGGCCCCCCTAATCACAGTGCTCAGTTACTGAGGCCCCCTAATCCCAGCGCTCAGTTACTGAGGCCCCCTTAATCCTAGTGCTCAATTACTGAGGCCCCCTAATCACAGTGCTCAGTTACTGAGGCCCCCCTAATCCTACTGCTCAGTTACTGAGGCCCCCTAATCACAGTGCTCAGTTACTGAGGCCCCCCTAATCACACTGCTCAGTTACTTAGGCCCCGCTAATCACAGTGCTCGGTTACTGAGGCCCCCCTAATCACACTGCTCAGTTACTGAGGCAACCCTAATCACAGAGCTCAATTACTGAGGCCCCCCTATTCACAGTGCTCAGTTACTGAGGCCCCCCTAATCACAGTGCTCAGTTACTGAGGCCCCCCTAATCCCAGTGCTCAGCTACTGAGGCCCCCTAATCACAGTGCTCAGTTACTGAGGCCCCCTAATACAGTGCTCAGTTACTGAGGCCCCCCGAACCACACTGCTCAGTTACTGAGGCCCCCCTAATCACAGTGCACAGTTACTGAGGCCCCCCTAATCCCAGTGCTTTGTTACTGAGCCCCCCTAACCCAAGCGCTCAGTTACTGAGGCCCCCCTAATCCAAGTGCTCAGTTACTGAGGCCCCCTAATCCCAGCGCTCAGTTACTGAGGCCCCCTAATCACAGTGCTCAGTTACTGAGACCCCCCTAATCACAGTGCTTTGTTACTGAGCCCCCCCAAGTCACAATGCTCAGTTACTGAGGCCCCCCTAATCCCAGTGCTCAGTTACTGAGGCCACCCTAATCACAGTGCTCAGTTACTGAGGCCTCCCTAATCACAGTGCTCAGTTACTGAGGCCCCCCTAATCACAATGCTCAGTTACTGAGGCCCCCCTAATCACAATGCTCAGTTACTGAGGCCCCCCTAATCACACTGCTCAGTTACTTAGGCCCCGCTAATCACAGTGCTCGGTTACTGAGGCCCCCCTAATCACACTGCTCAGTTACTGAGGCAACCCTAATCACAGAGCTCAATTACTGAGGCCCCCCTATTCACAGTGCTCAGTTACTGAGGCCCCCCTAATCCCAGTGCTCAGTTACTGAGGCCCCCCTAATCCCAGTGCTCAGCTACTGAGGCCCCCTAATCACAGTGCCCAGTTACTGAGGCCCCCCTAATCACAACGCTCAGTTACTGAGGCCCCCTAATCACAGTGCTCAGTTACTGAGGCCCCCTAATCCCAGCGCTCAGTTACTGAGGCCCCCTTAATCCTAGTGCTCAATTACTGAGGCCCCCTAATCACAGTGCTCAGTTACTGAGGCCCCCCTAATCCTAGTGCTCAGTTACTGAGGCCCCCTAATCACAGTACTCAGTTACTGAGGCCCCCCTAATCACACTGCTCAGTTACTTAGGCCCCGCTAATCACAGTGCTCGGTTACTGAGGCCCCCCTAATCACACTGCTCAGTTACTGAGGCAACCCTAATCACAGAGCTCAATTACTGAGGCCCCCCTATTCACAGTGCTCAGTTACTGAGGCCCCCCTAATCCCAGTGCTCAGTTACTGAGGCCCCCCTAATCCCAGTGCTCAGCTACTGAGGCCCCCTAATCACAGTGCCCAGTTACTGAGGCCCCCCTAATCACAACGCTCAGTTACTGAGGCCCCCTAATCACAGTGCTCAGTTACTGAGGCCCCCTAATCCCAGCGCTCAGTTACTGAGGCCCCCTTAATCCTAGTGCTCAATTACTGAGGCCCTCTAATCACAGTGCTCAGTTACTGAGGCCCCCCTAATCCTAGTGC
Source organism: Ascaphus truei (assembly GCF_040206685.1). NCBI lineage: Eukaryota > Metazoa > Chordata > Amphibia > Anura > Ascaphidae > Ascaphus > Ascaphus truei. The sequence continues at coordinate 310,093 of NW_027453826.1, forward strand.
TCAGTTACTGAGGCCCCCTAATCACAGTGCTCAGTTACTGAGGCCACCCAAACACAGTGCTCAGTTACTGAGGCCCCGCTAATCACAGTGCTCAGTTACTAAGGCCCCCCTAATCACAGTGCTCAGTTACTGAGGCCCCCCTAATCACACTGCTCAGTTACTGAGGCCCCGCTAATCACAGTGCTCAGTTACTTAGGCCCCCCTAATCACACTGCTCAGTTACTGAGGCCACCCTAATCACAGAGCTCAGTTACTGAGGACCCCTAATCACAGTGCTCAGTTACTGAGGCCCCCTAATACAGTGCTCAGTTACTGAGGCCCCCTAATCACAGTGCTCAGTTACTGAGGCCCCCTAATCCCAGCGCTCAGTTACTGAGGCCACCCTAATCACAGTGCTCAGTTACTGAGGACCCCTAATCACAGTGCTCAGTTACTGAGGCCCCCCTAATCACAGTGCTTTGTTACTGAGCCCCCCTAATCCCAGCACTCAGTTACTGAGGCCCCCCTAATCCTAGTGCTCAGTTACTGAGGCCCCCTAATCAAAGTGCTCAGTTACTGAGTCCCCCCTAATCCTAGTGCTCAGTTACTGAGGCCCCCTAATCACAGTGCTCAGTTACTGAGGCCACCCTAACCACAGTGCTCAGTTACTGAGGCCCCGCTAAACACAGTGCTCAGTTACTGAGGCCCCCCTAATCACAGTGCTCAGTTACTGAGGCCCCCCTAATCACACTGCTCAGTTACTGAGGCCCCGCTAATCACAGTGCTCAGTTACTGAGGCCTCCCTAATCACACTGCTCAGTTACTGAGGCCACCCTAATCACAGAGCTCAGTTACTGAGGCCCCCCTATTCACAGTGCTCAGTTACTGAAGCCCCCCTAATCCCAGTGCTCAGTTACTGAGGCCCCCCTAATCCCAGTGCTCAGTTACTGAGGCCCCCTAATCACAGTGCCCAGTTACTGAGGCCCCCCTAATCACAACGCTCAGTTACTGAGGCCCCCTAATCACAGTGCTCAGTTACTGAGGCCCCCTAATCACAGTGCTCAGTTACTGAGGCCCCCCTAATCAGAGTGCTCTGATACTGAGGCCCCCTAATCACACTGCTCAGTTACTGAGGCCCCCCTATTCACTTTGCTCAGTTACTGAGGCCCCCCTAATCCAAGTGCTCAGTTACTGAGGCCCCCTAATCACAGTGCTCAGTTACTGAGGCCCCCTAATCACAGTGCTCAGTTACTGAGGTCCCCTAATCACAGTGCTCTGTTACTGAGACCCCCCTAATCACAGTGCTTTGTTACTGAGCCCCCCCAAGTCACAATGCTCAGTTACTGAGGCCCCCCTAATCCCAGTGCTCAGTTACTGAGGTCCCCCTAATCACAGTGCCCAGTTACTGAGGCCCCCCTAATCACAATGCTCAGTTACTGAGCCCCCCCCCTAATCACACTGCTCAGTTACTGAGGCCCCCTAATCCCAGCGCTCAGTTACTGAGGCCCCCTTAATCCTAGTGCTCAGTTACTGAGGCCCCCTAATCACAGTGCCCAGTTACTGAGGCACCTCTAATCACAACGCTCAGTTACTGAGGCCCCCTAATCACAGTGCTAAGTTACTGAGGCCCCCTAATCACAGTGCTGTTACTGAGGCCCCCCTAATCAGAGTGCTCTGTTACTGAGGCCCCCTAATCACACTGCTCAGTTACTGAGGCCCCCCTATTCAGTTTGCTCAGTTACTGAGGCCCCCCTAATCCAAGTGCTCAGTTACTGAGGCCACCTAATCACAGTGCTCATTTACTGAGGCCCCCTAATCACAGTGCTCAGTTACTGAGGCCCCCTAATACAGTGCTCAGTTACTGAGGCCCCCCGAACCACACTGCTCAGTTACTGAGGCCCCCCTAATCACAGTGCACAGTTACTGAGGCCCCCCTAATCACAGTGCTTTGTTACTGAGCCCCCCTAATCCCAGCGCTCAGTTACTGAGGCCCCCCTAATCCTAGTGCTCAGTTACTGAGGCCCCCTAATCACAGTGCTCAGTTATTGAGGCCCCACCAATCCCAGCGCTCAGTTACTGAGGCCCCCTAATCACAGTGCTCAGTTACTGAGACCCCCCTAATCACAGTGCTTTGTTACTGAGCCCCCCTAATCACAGTGCTCAGTTACTGAGGCCCCCTAATCACAATGCTCAGTTACTGAGGCCCCCCTAATCCCAGTGCTCAGTTACTGAGATCCCCCTAATCACAGTGCCCAGTTACTGAGGCCTCCCTAATCACAATGCTCAGTTACTGAGCCCCCCTTAATCACACTGCTCAGTTACTGAGGCCCCCCTAATCACAGTGCTCAGTTACTGAGGCCTCCCTAATCATACTGCTCAGTAAATGAAACCCCCTAATCACAGTGCTCAGTTACTGAGGCCCCCTAATCACAGTGCTCAGTTACTGAGGCCCCCTTAATCACAGTGCTCAGTTACTGAGGCCCCCCTAATCACAGTGCTCAGTTACTGAGGCCCCCTAATCACAGTGCTCAGTTACTGAGGCCCCCTTAATCACAGTGCTCATTTACTGAGGCCCTCCTAATCACAGTGCTCAGTTACTGAGGCCCCCCTAATCACAGTGCTCAGTTACAGAGGCCCCCTAATCACAGTGCTCAGTTACTGAGGCCACCCTACTCACAGTGCTCAGTTACTGAGGCCCCCCTAATCACAGTGCTCAGTTACTGAGGCCCCCCTAATCACACTGCTCAGTTACTTAGGCCCCGCTAATCACAGTGCTCGGTTACTGAGGCCCCCCTAATCACACTGCTCAGTTACTGAGGCAACCCTAATCACAGAGCACAATTACTGAGGCCCCCCTATTCACAGTGCTCAGTTACTGAGGCCCCCCTAATCCCAGTGCTCAGTTACTGAGGCCCCACTAATCCCAGTGCTCAGCTACTGAGGCCCCCTAATCACAGTGCCCAGTTACTGAGGCCCCCCTAATCACAACGCTCAGTTACTGAGGCCCCCCTAATCACAGTGCTCAGTTACTGAGGCCCCCTAATCCCAGCGCTCAGTTACTGAGGCCCCCTTAATCCTAGTGCTCAATTACTGAGGCCCCCTAATCACAGTGCTCAGTTACTGAGGCCCCCCTAATCCTAGTGCTCAGTTACTGAGGCCCCCTAATCACAGTGCTCAGTTACTGAGGCCCCCCTAATCACACTGCTCAGTTACTTAGGCCCCGCTAATCACAGTGCTCGGTTACTGAGGCCCCCCTAATCACACTGCTCAGTTATGAGGCAACCCTAATCACAGAGCTCAATTACTGAGGCCCCCCTATTCACAGTGCTCAGTTACTGAGGCCCCCCTAATCCCAGTGCTCAGTTACTGAGGCCCCCCTAATCCCAGTGCTCAGCTACTGAGGCCCCCTAATCACAGTGCTCAGTTACTGAGGCCCCCTAATACAGTGCTCAGTTACTGAGGCCCCCCGAACCACACTGCTCCGTTACTGAGGCCCCCCTAATCACAGTGCACAGTTACTGAGGCCCCCCTAATCCCAGTGCTTTGTTACTGAGCCCCCCTAAACCCAGCGCTCAGTTACTGAGGCCCCCCTAATCCGAGTGCTCAGTTACTGAGGCCCCCTAATCACAGTGCTCAGTTATTGAGGCCCCCCTAATCCCAGCGCTCAGTTACTGAGGCCCCCTAATCACAGTGCTCAGTTACTGAGACCCCCCTAATCACAGTGCTTTGTTACTGAGCCCCCCTAATCCCAGCACTCAGTTACTGAGGCCCCCCTAATCCTAGTGCTCAGTTACTGAGGCCCCCTAATCAAAGTGCTCAGTTACTGAGTCCCCCCTAATCTTAGTGCTCAGTTACTGAGGCCCCCTAATCACAGTGCTCAGTTACTGAGGCCACCCTAACCACAGTGCTCAGTTACTGAGGCCCCGCTAATCACAGTGCTCAGTTACTGAGGCCCCTCTAATCACAGTGCTCAGTTACTGAGGCCCCCCTAATCACACTGCTCAGTTACTGAGGCCCCGCTAATCACAGTGCTCAGTTACTGAGGCCTCCCTAATCACACTGCTCAGTTACTGAGGCCACACTAATCACAGAGCTCAGTTACTGAGGCCCCCCTATTCACAGTGCTCAGTTACTGAAGCCCCCCTAATCCCAGTGCTCAGTTACTGAGGCCCCCCTAATCCCAGTGCTCAGTTACTGAGGCCCCCTAATCACAGTGCCCAGTTACTGAGGCCCCCCTAATCACAACGCTCAGTTACTGAGGCCCCCTAATCACAGTGCTCAGTTACTGAGGCCCCCTAATCACAGTGCTCAGTTACTGAGGCCCCCCTAATCAGAGTGCTCTGATACTGAGGCCCCCTAATCACACTGCTCAGTTACTGAGGCCCCCCTATTCACTTTGCTCAGTTACTGAGGCCCCCCTAATCCAAGTGCTCAGTTACTGAGGCCCCCTAATCACAGTGCTCAGTTACTGAGGCCATCTAATCACAGTGCTCAGTTACTGAGGCCCCCTAATCACAGTGCTCTGTTACTGAGACCCCCCTAATCACAGTGCTTTGTTACTGAGCCCCCCCAAGTCACAATGCTCAGTTACTGAGGCCCCCCTAATCCCAGTGCTCAGTTACTGAGGTCCCCCTAATCACAGTGCCCAGTTACTGAGGCCCCCCTAATCACAATGCTCAGTTACTGAGCCCCCCCCTAATCACACTGCTCAGTTACTGAGGCCCCCTAATCCCAGCGCTCAGTTACTGAGGCCCCCTTAATCCTAGTGCTCAGTTACTATGGCCCCCTAATCACAGTGCCCAGTTACTGAGGCACCCCTAATCACAACGCTCAGTTACTGAGGCCCCCTAATCACAGTGCTCAGTTACTGAGGCCCCCTAATCACAGTGCTCAGTTACTGAGGCCCCCCTAATCAGAGTGCTCTGTTACTGAGGCCCCCTAATCACACTGCTCAGTTACTGAGGCCCCCCTATTCACTTTGCTCAGTTACTGAGGCCCCCCTAATCCAAGTGCTCAGTTACTGAGGCCCCCTAATCACAGTGCTCAGTTACTGAGGCCCCCTAATCACAGTGCTCAGTTACTGAGGCCCCCTAATACAGTGCTCAGTTACTGAGGCCCCCCGAACCACACTGCTCAGTTACTGAGGCCCCCCTAATCACAGTGCACAGTTACTGAGGCCCCCCTAATCCCAGTGCTTTGTTACTGAGCCCCCCTAATCCCAGCACTCAGTTACTGATGCCCCCCTAATCCTGGTGCTCAGTTACTGAGGCCCCCTAATCACAGTGCTCAGTTATTGAGGCCCCACCAATCCCAGCGCTCAGTTACTGAGGCCCCCTAATCACAGTGCTCAGTTACTGAGACCCCCCTAATCACAGTGCTTTGTTACTGAGCCCCCCTAATCACAGTGCTCAGTTACTGAGGCCCCCTAATCACAATGCTCAGTTACTGAGGCCCCCCTAATCCCAGTGCTCAGTTACTGAGGTCCCCCTAATAACAGTGCCCAGTTACTGAGGCCCCCCTAATCACAATGCTCAGTTACTGAGCCCCCCCTTAATCACACTGCTCAGTTACTGAGGCCCCCCTAATCACAGTGCTCAGTTACTGAGGCCTCCCTAATCATACTGCTCAGTAACTGAGGCCCCCTAATCACAGTGCTCAGTTACTGAGGCCCCCTAATCACAGTGCTCAGTTACTGAGGCCCCCTTAATCACAGTGCTCAGTTACTGAGGCCCCCCTAATCACAGTGCTCAGTTACTGAGGCCCCCTAATCACAGTGCTCAGTTACTGAGGCCCCCTTAATCACAGTGCTCAGTTACTGAGGCCCCCCTAATCACAGTGCTCAGTTACAGAGGCCCCCTAATCACAGTGCTCAGTTACTGAGGCCACCCTACTCACAGTGCTCAGTTACTGAGGCCCCCCTAATCACAGTGCTCAGTTACTGAGGCCCCCCTAATCACACTGCTCAGTTACTTAGGCCCCGCTAATCACAGTGCTCGGTTACTGAGGCCCCCCTAATCACACTGCTCAGTTACTGAGGCAACCCTAATCACAGAGCTCAATTACTGAGGCCCCCCTAATCCCAGTGCTCTGTTACTGAGGCCCCCCTAATCCCAGTGCTCAGTTACTGAGGCCCCCCTAATCCCAGTGCTCAGCTACTGAGGCCCCCTAATCACAGTGCTCAGTTACTGAGGCCCCCTAATACAGTGCTCAGTTACTGAGGCCCCCCGAACCACACTGCTCCGTTACTGAGGCCCCCCTAATCACAGTGCACAGTTACTGAGGCCCCCCTAATCCCAGTGCTTTGTTACTGAGCCCCCCTAAACCCAGCGCTCAGTTACTGAGGCCCCCCTAATCCTAGTGCTCAGTTACTGAGGCCCCCTAATCACAGTGCTCAGTTATTGAGGCCCCCCTAATCCCAGCGCTCAGTTACTGAGGCCCCCTAATCACAGTGCTCAGTTACTGAGACCCCCCTAATCACAGTGCTTTGTTACTGAGCCCCCCTAATCCCAGCACTCAGTTACTGAGGCCCCCCTAATCCTAGTGCTCAGTTACTGAGGCCCCCTAATCAAAGTGCTCAGTTACTGAGTCCCCCCTAATCTTAGTGCTCAGTTACTGAGGCCCCCTAATCACAGTGCTCAGTTACTGAGGCCACCCTAACCACAGTGCTCAGTTACTGAGGCCCCGCTAATCACAGTGCTCAGTTACTGAGGCCCCCCTAATCACAGTGCTCAGTTACTGAGGCCCCCCTAATCACACTGCTCAGTTACTGAGGCCCCGCTAATCACAGTGCTCAGTTACTGAGGCCTCCCTAATCACACTGCTCAGTTACTGAGGCCACACTAATCACAGAGCTCAGTTACTGAGGCCCCCCTATTCACAGTGCTCAGTTACTGAAGCCCCCCTAATCCCAGTGCTCAGTTACTGAGGCCCCCCTAATCCCAGTGCTCAGTTACTGAGGCCCCCTAATCACAGTGCCCAGTTACTGAGGCCCCCCTAATCACAACGCTCAGTTACTGAGGCCCCCTAATCACAGTGCTCAGTTACTGAGGCCCCCTAATCACAGTGCTCAGTTACTGAGGCCCCCCTAATCAGAGTGCTCTGATACTGAGGCCCCCTAATCACACTGCTCAGTTACTGAGGCCCCCCTATTCACTTTGCTCAGTTACTGAGGCCCCCCTAATCCAAGTGCTCAGTTACTGAGGCCCCCTAATCACAGTGCTCAGTTACTGAGGCCATCTAATCACAGTGCTCAGTTACTGAGGCCCCCTAATCACAGTGCTCTGTTACTGAGACCCCCCTAATCACAGTGCTTTGTTACTGAGCCCCCCCAAGTCACAATGCTCAGTTACTGAGGCCCCCCTAATCCCAGTGCTCAGTTACTGAGGTCCCCCTAATCACAGTGCCCAGTTACTGAGGCCCCCCTAATCACAATGCTCAGTTACTGAGCCCCCCCCTAATCACACTGCTCAGTTACTGAGGCCCCCTAATCCCAGCGCTCAGTTACTGAGGCCCCCTTAATCCTAGTGCTCAGTTACTATGGCCCCCTAATCACAGTGCCCAGTTACTGAGGCACCCCTAATCACAACGCTCAGTTACTGAGGCCCCCTAATCACAGTGCTCAGTTACTGAGGCCCCCTAATCACAGTGCTCAGTTACTGAGGCCCCCCTAATCAGAGTGCTCTGTTACTGAGGCCCCCTAATCACACTGCTCAGTTACTGAGGCCCCCCTATTCACTTTGCTCAGTTACTGAGGCCCCCCTAATCCAAGTGCTCAGTTACTGAGGCCCCCTAATCACAGTGCTCAGTTACTGAGGCCCCCTAATCACAGTGCTCAGTTACTGAGGCCCCCTAATACAGTGCTCAGTTACTGAGGCCCCCCGAACCACACTGCTCAGTTACTGAGGCCCCCCTAATCACAGTGCACAGTTACTGAGGCCCCCCTAATCCCAGTGCTTTGTTACTGAGCCCCCCTAATCCCAGCACTCAGTTACTGATGCCCCCCTAATCCTAGTGCTCAGTTACTGAGGCCCCCTAATCACAGTGCTCAGTTATTGAGGCCCCACCAATCCCAGCGCTCAGTTACTGAGGCCCCCTAATCACAGTGCTCAGTTACTGAGACCCCCCTAATCACAGTGCTTTGTTACTGAGCCCCCCTAATCACAGTGCTCAGTTACTGAGGCCCCCTAATCACAATGCTCAGTTACTGAGGCCCCCCTAATCCCAGTGCTCAGTTACTGAGGTCCCCCTAATCACAGTGCCCAGTTACTGAGGCCCCCCTAATCACAATGCTCAGTTACTGAGCCCCCCTTAATCACACTGCTCAGTTACTGAGGCCCCCCTAATCACAGTGCTCAGTTACTGAGGCCTCCCTAATCATACTGCTCAGTAACTGAGGCCCCCTAATCACAGTGCTCAGTTACTGAGGCCCCCTAATCACAGTGCTCAGTTACTGAGGCCCCCTTAATCACAGTGCTCAGTTACTGAGGCCCCCCTAATCACAGTGCTCAGTTACTGAGGCCCCCTAATCACAGTGCTCAGTTACTGAGGCCCCCTTAATCACAGTGCTCAGTTACTGAGGCCCCCCTAATCACAGTGCTCAGTTACTGAGGCCCCCCTAATCACAGTGCTCAGTTACAGAGGCCCCCTAATCACAGTGCTCAGTTACTGAGGCCACCCTACTCACAGTGCTCAGTTACTGAGGCCCCCCTAATCACAGTGCTCAGTTACTGAGGCCCCCCTAATCACACTGCTCAGTTACTTAGGCCCCGCTAATCACAGTGCTCGGTTACTGAGGCCCCCCTAATCACACTGCTCAGTTACTGAGGCAACCCTAATCACAGAGCTCAATTACTGAGGCCCCCCTATTCACAGTGCTCAGTTACTGAGGCCCCCCTAATCCCAGTGCTCAGTTACTGAGGCCCCACTAATCCCAGTGCTCAGCTACTGAGGCCCCCTAATCACAGTGCCCAGTTACTGAGGCCCCCCTAATCACAACGCTCAGTTACTGAGGCCCCCCTAATCACAGTGCTCAGTTACTGAGGCCCCCTAATCCCAGCGCTCAGTTACTGAGGCCCCCTTAATCTTAGTGCTCATTTACTGAGGCCCCCTAATCACAGTGCTCAGTTACTGAGGCCCCCCTAATCCTAGTGCTCAGTTACTGAGGCCCCCTAATCACAGTGCTCAGTTACTGAGGCCCCCCTAATCACACTGCTCAGTTACTTAGGCCCCGCTAATCACAGTGCTCGGTTACTGAGGCCCCCCTAATCACACTGCTCAGTTATGAGGCAACCCTAATCACAGAGCTCAATTACTGAGGCCCCCCTATTCACAGTGCTCAGTTACTGAGGCCCCCCTAATCCCAGTGCTCAGTTACTGAGGCCCCCCTAATCCCAGTGCTCAGCTACTGAGGCCCCCTAATCACAGTGCTCAGTTACAGAGGCCCCCTAATACAGTGCTCAGTTACTGAGGCCCCCGAACCACACTGCTCAGTTACTGAGGCCCCCCTAATCACAGTGCACAGTTACTGAGGCCCCTCTAATCCCAGTGCTTTGTTACTGAGCCCCCCTAATCCCAGCGCTCAGTTACTGAGCCCCCCCTAATCCTAGTGCTCAGTTACTGAGGCCCCCTAATCACAGTGCTCAGTTATTGAGGCCCCCATAATCCCAGCGCTCAGTTACTGAGGCCCCCTAATCACAGTGCTCAGTTACTGAGACCCCCCTAATCACAGTGCTTTGTTACTGAGCCCCCCCAAGTCACAATGCTCAGTTACTGAGGCCCCCCTAATCCCAGTGCTCAGTTACTGAGGTCCCCCTAATCACAGTGCCCAGTTACTGAGGCCCCCCTAATCACAATGCTCAGTTACTGAGCCCCCCCTAATCACACTGCTCAGTTACTGAGGCCCCCCTAATCACAGTGCTCAGTTACTGAGGCCTCCCTAATCATACTGCTCAGTAACTGAGGCCCCCTAATCACAGTGCTCAGTAACTGAGGCCCCCTAATCACAGTGCTCAGTTACTGAGGCCCCCTTAATCACAGTGCTCAGTTACTGAGGCCCCCCTAATCACAGTGCTCAGTTACTGAGGCCCCCTAATCACAGTGCTCAGTTACTGAGGCCCCCTTAATCACAGTGCTCAGTTACTGAGCCCCCCTTATTCACAGTGCTCAGTTACTGAGGCCCCCCTAATCACAGTGCTCAGTTACAGAGTCCCCCTAATCACAGTGCTCAGTTACTGAGGCCACCCTAATCACAGTGCTCAGTTACTGAGGCCCCCCTAATCACAGTGCTCAGTTACTGAGGCCCCCCTAATCACACTGCTCAGTTACTTAGGCCCCGCTAATCACAGTGCTCGGTTACTGAGGCCCCCCTAATCACACTGCTCAGTTACTGAGGCAACCCTAATCACAGAGCTCAATTACTGAGGCCCCCCTATTCACAGTGCTCAGTTACTGAGGCCCCCCTAATCCCAGTGCTCAGTTACTGAGGCCCCCCTAATCCCAGTGCTCAGCTACTGAGGCCCCCTAATCACAGTGCCCAGTTACTGAGGCCCCCATAATCACAACGCTCAGTTACTGAGACCCCCTAATCACAGTGCTCAGTTACTGAGGCCCCCTAATCCCAGCGCTCAGTTACTGAGGCCCCCTTAATCCTAGTGCTCAATTACTGAGGCCCCCTAATCACAGTTCTCAGTTACTGAGGCCCCCCTAATCCTAGTGCTCAGTTACTGAGGCCCCCCTAATCACACTGCTCACTTACTTAGGCCCCGCTAATCACAGTGCTCGGTTACTGAGGCCCCCCTAATCACACTGCTCAGTTACTGAGGCAACCCTAATCACAGAGCTCAATTACTGAGGCCCCCCTATTCACAGTGCTCAGTTACTGAGGCCCCCCTAATCCCAGTGCTCAGTTACTGAGGCCCCCCTAATCCCAGTGCTCAGCTACTGAGGCCCCCTAATCACAGTGCCCAGTTACTGAGGCCCCCCTAATCACAACGCTCAGTTACTGAGGCCCCCTAATCACAGTGCTCAGTTACTGAGGCCCCCTAATCCCAGCGCTCAGTTACTGAGGCCCCCTTAATCCTAGTGCTCAATTACTGAGGCCCCCTAATCACAGTGCTCAGTTACTGAGGCCCCCCTAATCCTAGTGCTCAGTTACTGAGGCCCCCTAATCACAGTGCTCAGTTACTGAGGACACCCAAACACAGTGCTCAGTTACTGAGGCCCCGCTAATCACAGTGCTCAGTTACTGAGGCCCCCCTAATCACAGTGCTCAGTTACTGAGGCCCCCCTAATCACACTGCTCAGTTACTGAGGCCCCGCTAATCACAGTGCTCAGTTACTTAGGCCCCCCTAATCACACTGCTCAGTTACTGAGGCCACCCTAATCACAGAGCTCAGTTACTGAGGACCCCTAATCACAGTGCTCAGTTACTGAGGCCCCCTAATACAGTGCTCAGTTACTGAGGCCCCCTAATCACAGTGCTCAGTTACTGAGGCCCCCTAATCCCAGCGCTCAGTTACTGAGGCCACCCTAATCACAGTGCTCAGTTACTGAGGACCCCTAATCACAGTGCTCAGTTACTGAGGCCCCCTAATACAGTGCTCAGTTACTGAGGCCCCCCGAATCACACTGCTCAGTTACTGAGGCCCCCTAATCACAGTGCTCAGTTACTGAGGCCACCCTAACCACAGTGCTCAGTTACTGAGGCCCCGCTAATCACAGTGCTCAGTTACTGAGGCCACCCTAATCACAGTGCTCAGTTACTGAGGCCCCCCTAATCCCAGTGCTCAGTTACTGAGGCCCCCTAATCCCAGCGCTCAGTTACTGAGGCCCCCTTAATCCTAGTGCTCAAATACTGAGGCCCCCTAATCACAGTGCTCAGTTACTGAGGCCCCCCTAATCCTAGTGCTCAGTTACTGAGGCCCCCTAATCACAGTACTCAGTTACTGAGGCCCCCCTAATCACACTGCTCACTTATTTAGGCCCCGCTAATCACAGTGCTCGGTTACTGAGGCCCCCCTAATCATACTGCTCAGTTACTGAGGCAACCCTAATCACAGAGCTCAATTACTGAGGCCCCCCTATTCACAGTGCTCAGTTACTGAGGCCCCCCTAATCCCAGTGCTCAGTTACTGAGGCCCCCCTAATCCCAGTGCTCAGCTACTGAGGCCCCCTAATCACAGTGCCCAGTTACTGAGGCCCCCCTAATCACAACGCTCAGTTACTGAGGCCCCCTAATCACAGTGCTCAGTTACTGAGGCCCCCTAATCCCAGCGCTCAGTTACTGAGGCCCCCTTAATCCTAGTGCTCAATTACTGAGGCCCCCTAATCACAGTGCTCAGTTACTGAGGCCCCCCTAATCCTAGTGCTCAGTTACTGAGGCCCCCTAATCACAGTGCTCAGTTACTGAGGACACCCAAACACAGTGCTCAGTCACTGAGGCCCCGCTAATCACAGTGCTCAGTTACTGAGGCCCCCCTAATCACAGTGCTCAGTTACTGAGGCCCCCCTAATCACACTGCTCAGTTACTGAGGCCCCGCTAATCCCAGTGCTCAGTTACTTAGGCCCCCCTAATCACACTGCTCAGTTACTGAGGCCACCCTAATCACAGAGCTCAGTTACTGAGGACCCCTAATCACAGTGCTCAGTTACTGAGGCCCCCTAATACAGTGCTCAGTTACTGAGGCCCCCTAATCACAGTGCTCAGTTACTGAGGCCCCCTAATCCCAGCGCTCAGTTACTGAGGCCACCCTAATCACAGTGCTCAGTTACTGAGGACCCCTAATCACAGTGCTCAGTTACTGAGGCCCCCTAATACAGTGCTCAGTTACTGAGGCCCCCCGAATCACACTGCTCAGTTACTGAGGCCCCCTAATCACAGTGCTCAGTTACTGAGGCCACCCTAACCACAGTGCTCAGTTACTGAGGCCCCGCTAATCACAGTGCTCAGTTACTGAGGCCACCCTAATCACAGTGCTCAGTTACTGAGGCCCCCCTAATCCCAGTGCTCAGTTACTGAGGCCCCCTAATCCCAGCGCTCAGTTACTGAGGCCCCCTTAATCCTAGTGCTCAATTACTGAGGCCCCCTAATCACAGTGCTCAGTTACTGAGGCCCCCCTAATCCTAGTGCTCAGTTACTGAGGCCCCCTAATCACAGTACTCAGTTACTGAGGCCCCCCTAATCACACTGCTCACTTACTTAGGCCCCGCTAATCACAGTGCTCGGTTACTGAGGCCCCCCTAATCACACTGCTCAGTTACTGAGGCAACCCTAATCACAGAGCTCAATTACTGAGGCCCCCCTATTCACAGTGCTCAGTTACTGAGGCCCCCCTAATCCCAGTGCTCAGTTACTGAGGCCCCCCTAATCCCAGTGCTCAGCTACTGAGGCCCCCTAATCACAGTGCCCAGTTACTGAGGCCCCCCTAATCACAACGCTCAGTTACTGAGGCCCCCTAATCACAGTGCTCAGTTACTGAGGCCCCCTAATCCCAGTGCTCAGTTACTGAGGCCCCCTAATCCCAGCGCTCAGTTACTGAGGCCCCCTTAATCCTAGTGCTCAATTACTGAGGCCCCCTAATCACACTGCTCAGTTACTGAGGCCCCCCTATTCACTTTGCTCAGTTACTGAGGCCCCCCTAATCCAAGTGCTCAGTTACTGAGGCCCCCTAATCACAGTGCTCAGTTACTGAGGCCCCCTAATCACAGTGCTCAGTTACTGAGGCCCCCTAATCACAGTGCTCTGTTACTGAGACCCCCCTAATCACAGTGCTTTGTTACTGAGCCCCCCCAAGTCACAATGCTCAGTTACTGAGGCCCCCCTAATCCCAGTGCTCAGTTACTGAGGTCCCCCTAATCACAGTGCCCAGTTACTGAGGCCCCCCTAATCACAATGCTCAGTTACTGAGCCCCCCCCCTAATCACACTGCTCAGTTACTGAGGCCCCCCTAATCAAAGTGCTCAGTTACTGAGGCCTCCCTAATCATACTGCTCAGTAACTGAGGCCCACTAATCACAGTGCTCAGTTACTGAGGCCCCCCTAATCACAGTGCTCAGTTACTGAGGCCCCCCTAATCACAGTGCTCAGTTACAGAGGCCCCCTAATCACAGTGCTCAGTTACTGAGGCCACCCTAATCACAGTGCTCAGTTACTGAGGCCCCCCTAATCACAGTGCTCAGTTACTGAGGCCCCCCTAATCACACTGCTCAGTTACTTAGGCCCCGCTAATCACAGTGCTCGGTTACTGAGGCCCCCCTAATCACACTGCTCAGTTACTGAGGCAAACCTAATCACAGAGCTCAATTACTGAGGCCCCCCTATTCACAGTGCTCAGTTACTGAGGCCCCCCTAATCCCAGTGCTCAGTTACTGAGGCCCCCCTAATCCCAGTGCTCATCTACTGAGGCCCCCTAATCACAGTGCCCAGTTACTGAGGCCCCCCTAATCACAACGCTCAGTTACTGAGGCCCCCTAATCACAGTGCTCAGTTACTAAGGCCCCCTAATCCCAGCGCTCAGTCACTGAGGCCCCCTTAATCCTAGTGCTCAATTACTGAGGCCCCCTAATCACAGTGCTCAGTTACTGAGGCCCCCCTAATCCTAGTGCTCAGTTACTGAGGCCCCCTAATCACAGTGCTCAGTTACTGAGGCCACCCTAATCACAGTGCTCAGTTACTGAGGCCCCGCTAATCACAGTGCTCAGTTACTGAGGCCCCCCTAATCACAGTGCTCAGTTACTGAGGCCCCCCTAATCACACTGCTCAGTTACTGAGGCCCCGCTAATCACAGTGCTCAGTTACTGAGGCCCCCCTAATCACACTGCTCAGTTACTGAGGCCACCCTAATCACAGAGCTCAGTTACTGAGGCCCCCCTATTCACAGTGCTCAGTTATTGAGGCCCCCCTAATCCTAGTGCTCAGTTACTGAGGCCCCCCTAATCCCAGTGCTCAGTTACTGAGGCCCCCTAATCACAGTGCCCAGTTACTGAGGCCCCCCTAATCAGAGTGCTCTGTTACTGAGGCCCCCTAATCACAGTGCTCAGTTACTGAGGCCCCCTAATCACAGTGCTCAGTTACTGAGACCCCCCTAATCACAGTGCTTTGTTACTGAGCCCCCCCAAGTCACAATGCTCAGTTACTGAGGCCCCCCTAATCCCAGTGCTCAGTTACTGAGGCCCCGCTAATCACAGTGCTCAGTTACTGAGGCCCCCCTAATCACAGTGCTCAGTTACTGAGGCCCCCCTAATAACACTGCTCAGTTACTGAGGCCCCGCTAATCACAGTGCTCAGTTACTGAGGCCCCCCTAATCACACTGCTCAGTTACTGAGGCCACCCTAATCACAGAGCTCAGTTACTGAGGCCCCGCTAATCACAGTGCTCGGTTACTGAGGCCCCCCTAATCACACTGCTCAGTTACTGAGGCAAACCTAATCACAGAGCTCAATTACTGAGGCCCCCCTATTCACAGTGCTCAGTTACTGAGGCCCCCCTAATCCCAGTGCTCAGTTACTGAGGCCCCCCTAATCCCAGTGCTCATCTACTGAGGCCCCCTAATCACAGTGCCCAGTTACTGAGGCCCCCCTAATCACAACGCTCAGTTACTGAGGCCCCCTAATCACAGTGCTCAGTTACTAAGGCCCCCTAATCCCAGCGCTCAGTCACTGAGGCCCCCTTAATCCTAGTGCTCAATTACTGAGGCCCCCTAATCACAGTGCTCAGTTACTGAGGCCCCCCTAATCCTAGTGCTCAGTTACTGAGGCCCCCTAATCACAGTGCTCAGTTACTGAGGCCACCCTAATCACAGTGCTCAGTTACTGAGGCCCCGCTAATCACAGTGCTCAGTTACTGAGGCCCCCCTAATCACAGTGCTCAGTTACTGAGGCCCCCCTAATCACACTGCTCAGTTACTGAGGCCCCGCTAATCACAGTGCTCAGTTACTGAGGCCCCCCTAATCACACTGCTCAGTTACTGAGGCCACCCTAATCACAGAGCTCAGTTACTGAGTCCCCCCTATTCACAGTGCTCAGTTATTGAGGCCCCCCTAATCCTAGTGCTCAGTTACTGAGGCCCCCCTAATCCCAGTGCTCAGTTACTGAGGCCCCCTAATCACAGTGCCCAGTTACTGAGGCCCCCCTAATCAGAGTGCTCTGTTACTGAGGCCCCCTAATCACAGTGCTCAGTTACTGAGGCCCCCTAATCACAGTGCTCAGTTACTGAGACCCCCCTAATCACAGTGCTTTGTTACTGAGCCCCCCCAAGTCACAATGCTCAGTTACTGAGGCCCCCCTAATCCCAGTGCTCAGTTACTGAGGTCCCCCTAATCACAGTGCCCAGTTACTGAGGCCCCCTAATCACAATGCTCAGTTACTGAGCCCCCCCCTAATCACACTGCTCAGTTACTGAGGCCCCCCTAATCAAAGTGCTCAGTTACTGAGGCCTCCCTAATCATACTGCTCAGTAACTGAGGCCCCCTAATCACAGTGCTCAGTTACTGAGGCCCCCTTAATCACATTGCTCAGTTACTGAGGCCCCCCTAATCACAGTGCTCAGTTACTGAGGCCCCCCTAATCACAGTGCTCAGTTACTGAGGCCCCCCTAATCACAGTGCTCAGTTACAGAGGCCCCCTAATCACAGTGCTCAGTTACTGAGGCCACCCTAATCACAGTGCTCAGTTACTGAGGCCCCCCTAATCACAGTGCTCAGTTACTGAGGCCCCCCTAATCACACTGCTCAGTTACTTAGGCCCCGCTAATCACAGTGCTCGGTTACTGAGGCCCCCCTAATCACACTGCTCAGTTACTGAGGCAAACCTAATCACAGAGCTCAATTACTGAGGCCCCCCTATTCACAGTGCTTAGTTACTGAGGCCCCCCTAATCCCAGTGCTCAGTTACTGAGGCCCCCCTAATCCCAGTGCTCATCTACTGAGGCCCCCTAATCACAGTGCCCAGTTACTGAGGCCCCCCTAATCACAACGCTCAGTTACTGAGGCCCCCTAATCACAGTGCTCAGTTACTGAGGCCCCCTAATCCCAGCGCTCAGTTACTGAGGCCTCCTTAATCCTAGTGCTCAATTACTGAGGCCCCCTAATCACTGTGCTCAGTTACTGAGGCCCCCCTAATCCTAGTGCTCAGTTACTGAGGCCCCCTAATCACAGTGCTCAGTTACTGAGGCCATCCTAATCACAGTGCTCAGTTACTGAGGCCCCGCTAATCACAGTGCTCAGTTACTGAGGCCCCCCTAATCACAGTGCTCAGTTACTGAGGCCCCGCTAATCACAGTGCTCAGTTACTGAGGCCCCCCTAATCACACTGCTCAGTTACTGAGGCCACCCTAATCACAGAGCTCAGTTACTGAGGCCCCCCTATTCACAGTGCTCAGTTATTGAGGCCCCCCTAATCCTAGTGCTCAGTTACTGAGGCCCCCCTAATCCCAGTGCTCAGTTACTGAGGCCCCCTAATCACAGTGCCCAGTTACTGAGGCCCCCCTAATCAGAGTGCTCTGTTACTGAGGCCCCCTAATCACACTGCTCAGTTACTGAGGCCCCCCTATTCACAGTGCTCAGTTAATGAGGCCCCCCTAATCCAAGTGCTCAGTTACTGAGGCCCCCTAATCACAGTGCTCAGTTACTGAGGCCCCCTAAACACAGTGCTCATTTACTGAGGCCCCCTAATACAGTGCTCAGTTACTGAGGCCCCCCGAATCACACTGCTCAGTTACTGAGGCCCCCCTAATCACAGAGCACAGTTACTGAGGCCCCCCTAATCACAGTGCTTTGTTACGGAGCCCCCCTAATCCCAGCGCTCAGTTACTGAGGCCCCCCTAATCCTAGTGCTCAGTTACTGAGGCCCCCTAATCACAGTGCTCAGTTACTGAGGCCCCCCTAATTACAGTGCTCATTTACTGAGGCCCCTCTAATAACACTGCTCAGTTACTGAGGCCCCCTAATCACAGTGCTCAGTTACTGAGGCCCCCCTAATCACAGTGCTCAGTTACTGAGGCCCCCCTAATCACAGTGCTCAGTTACGGAGGCCCCCTAATCACAGTGCTCAGTTACTGAGGCCCCCCTAATCAGAGTACTCAGTTACTGAGCCCCCCCTAATCACAGTGCTCAGTTACTGAGGCCCCCGTAATCACAGTGCTCAGTTACTGAGGCCCCCTAATCACAGTGCTCAGTTACTGAGGCCCCCCTAATCACACTGCTCAGTTACTGAGGCCCCCCTAATCACAGTGCTCTGTTACTGAGGCCCCCTAATCAAAGTACTCAGTTACTGAGGCCCCCCTAATCACAGTGCTCATTTACTGAGCCCCCCTACCCAGATAGGGGTCATTACAGGGTGTGTTATTACCTGGGTTAAGAAGATGGCTGCACTCCTCCCTCCTGTACTCACAGCCCCCCCTCCCCCCCCAGATAGGGGTCATTACTGGGTGTGTTATTACCTGGGGCAAGCAGATAGCTGCACTCCTCCCTCAGGACTCACAGCCCCCCCTCCACCCCCCATATAGGGGCCATTACAGGGTGTGTTATTACCTGGGGTAAGCAGATAGCTGCACTCCTCCCTCCTGTACTCACAGCCCCCCCTCCCCCCCCCAGATAGGGGCCATTACTGGGTGTGTTATTACCTGGGGCAAGCAGATAGCTGCACTCCTCCCTCCTGTACTCACAGCCCCCCCCCCCTAGATAGGGGCCATTACTGGGTGTGTTATTACCTGGGGCAAGCAGATAGCTGCACTCCTCCCTCCTGTACTCACAGCCCTGTGACGATAGCTTCCACAGGCTTATTAATATTACATACAAAAATAACTTGGTTTGAACTGAACGAGGCTTAAGATATAATAAAGTGATTTTATTCCTTAGGATAAGTGAACACACGAGATAATACAGTAACAAACAAGAAGTACACTTACATTGGGGTTGGGGAATGAGAAGTATGATGTAGCATTTCTCTCAGCAGTCAGGAAATCATTCAGGTGCGATCAGGTTACCATATCAGCAAACGAAAACGAATGAAGACTTTGCATGAAGACCAAAAATGAAGACAAAGGATACTGCACCGACACACTTTATGCGAGCAAATACCCAGTATGTACCTGGCAGATACCTGGAATGCGCCGCTCCTCACCTCTAACAAGCCCCGTTGCGTTTGCCTTCCCAGCCTGGGTTCATGCCTGGCTGACGGGCGGCTGATCTGTTAAATGATAATGATTAGGATTTAATAGGCTGCAATGCTTCGCGTGTCTACCAGATGGCATAAATTCATGAATTGTAATGCTGTATATATATATATACTGTGCAGTATTGCAGCCAGAGGGAATAAAATGCTTCAATCCCTGCCTGGAAAATACCTCAATGCACTCGGGCAGAAAACAGTCACAAACCTCAATACACCCGGGTATACCCGAATTCGTGGGACTAGCCGAGCTCGAATAAAGTGTGTCGCCAGTGTAGATGGGGAACAGCAGGTTATAAACCTTTTGTCCCTCTATCTGTAACATTCAGAACCTGTGATTGGTTTGCAATTATCTCCACCCAATCTTTGATGGGGGAACACATTTTAGGACAGGCCCCCCTGCTAGCTGGCACATGTGCAGTAGAACTCTGGGGTCTCCTTTCTGAGGCCCCACATGTGCAAATGGAATGCCAGCCCAGCTACCCCTCCGGATCTTGGACAAGATAACCTGTGTTGGACAGTGATAAGTGGGACACTTAAAAACTGCTATAGTATGCGCCTCCTCCACCCTCACATAGACAGGGAGGGTGATAAAACCTTTTGAACAAAACTTAAGTTCTAGACATTGGGACTCTAGGGCCATCTGTCATCCTGATAGCAAAGGAATTTCTCTGAAGCTTTGTCCATACCTTGTGACACAGTATTAACGGACTATTAACCCTTGTGCTCCCGGATGGATTCTAGTGTGTGTGATGCAGACACTGATGTACAATAACAGAAGGGAAACAGGAAAATACACATTTACAGGTTATAACAGGGGTGAAATCACATTTCTGGACCTCAGTCCAGTTAACCCCTTGTCTCCCTGGTGGGGTCAGGGGTGGCCAAATGGGGTGCAACCCCTTTAATACCGGGCCACCCCGTTTCTCCCTCTACAAGCCCCCCCCTCAGATAGGGGCCATTACAGGGTGTGTTATTACTTGGGGTAAGAAGATGGCTGTTATCCTCCCTGCAATACTCACAGGCTCCAAGGTGTGATCATTAATTATCTGAGATTAAATGTCATAATATAATAAAGCTAATTCCGTAATAACAAGCAGACTCATGTTTTCTCTTCTTAATAATTCTATGGACCGTAGCAATACTGCATCTAACTTTGGAATAATGGGATCTTTGTCCAGGTAAATACCGCCTGGCCAGTCCTGTTTTCATGGGGACAGCTCTGCCTCTTGGACATTTCATTCAGTTCTGACATACAGTATAAACCTTTAGTTGTGTTCCTTGCTTTGAGAAGTTCTGTTCACACTAAACACGCCCAGCTGGTGGTGGTGTGTGTGGTTGTGTGTGTGTTGTGTGTGTGTTGTGTGTGTGCATACATAGTTAGGGGCTTTCCAAAGGAATAGCTTGGAAGTACCCCCATCCAGCAAGAGGTTATTTAATAATGTATCAAATATTTGACAAGAAAAAAAAATACTTTGAGAGTTACCTCTAATTTTCAAGTATTTCCTGGTCA
This sequence comes from Ascaphus truei, assembly GCF_040206685.1. Classification (NCBI taxonomy): domain Eukaryota; kingdom Metazoa; phylum Chordata; class Amphibia; order Anura; family Ascaphidae; genus Ascaphus; species Ascaphus truei. Next base: position 330,753 of record NW_027453826.1, read on the forward strand.
CAAAGTAATAAATTGATAACATTGTAAGTTACAAATATGTTTAAAGTAGGATACAGAAAGTGAATCCCTGCGCTTCTTCCAATGGGCTAACAATATATGTTGAAAAATATACAGACGAGACAACGAGTATTCTAAAGCTTGCCTTAAACTAGCCCGGTTACATGCTGGGTACATGCTGGTTGTAACCTGGCTAGTTTAAGGCAAGTTTAAGGCATTTCTGCATTGACTAATGACCCATCGGATTAACACAGCAGGGGTCCCTGGCAGTCCCATTCAGTTTGAATGGGACTGCCAGGGAACCCTGCTGTTAATCTGATGGGCCATTAGTCAATGCAGAAATGCCTTAAACTTGCCTTAAACTAGACCCAGCATGTACCTGGGTATTTTTGGCGATTGCCACTTGTTTGTGTTAGAATAACCGTCGGCATTACAGTATGTAGCCCTGTTTCCCCCCTCCTCTGGGAGATTCTTCAGTCTACTACATGGTCTGTGTGTGTATGGTGCTGAGGCATACCTGTTGTTTCAGGAGAACTGAGTAGCCACAATTGTAAGGGGCAACAGGACAGGCTTATGATCTCTTGCAGGTGTTTTGTTTCATGGTACAGCGGCTCCAGCTGTATTGGGCTCCCGGGATTCAGGACATCGGTTCCCACCACAACACCCTTTACCCCTCCTGCCCAGGAACTGACACCCATTCAGAGGTATATTGAAAATGGGTCTTTATTTGGCATCACTCACGCAGCTCTTCATACAGCAGAGTATGATCTCTGAAGTCCCAGTCTTCTGGAGGGTGCATACCCCAATAGTAGTGGAGTATTTAGTCTTGATGGTCCAGCTCATCCGCGCAAAAGGAGAGACTCACAGCCCATGCTCTGTCCTTCAGCTCCAGAGCAAGACTCCTAAATTTGATACTCCCACTTGAAAGTCTTTGGAAGGGACAGGCTCATGAACTGTACCTAACCCTGATATGCTTACACAGGCCATGCGTCACCACCTTACTTCCTTCACTTACAATGGAGCATAAGGGGGTGTCACTGGCCCATAGATTAACCTGTTACTGCCCTGAACGTACTAGTGGCTTACATAACAGATGCATTATGGGGGAAAGAGAGGTATTATGGGACATACCCCGTTACACTCTCCCCTGGGTGAAAATCCCAACGCCCTCGCTTGGGGTCCAAATTTGTCGCACCATCCGTCATCTTGGGACCTACAGAATGACACAAATTTACACATAATTAGTATACATATCAGCAAAAATATAATGTATATATATACAGTAGTCGACAAATCACCCAAAAATCTACTCGCCCAACCAAAAAATCTACTCGCCACCTTGCCCCGCCCCTAAAAAAACAAATAAATTAATTCCTAGTAAGAACATTAGTTTTTGACATGAGTTTATTTATTGTATTACACTATACTACAATTAGTCCTTGTTACATAGGTGTGTGTGTGTGTGTGTGTGTGTGTGTGTGTGTGTGTGTGTGTGTGTGTGTGTGTGTGTGTGTGTGTGTGTGTGTGTGTGTGTGTGTGTGTGTGTGTGTGTGTGTGTGTGTGTGTGTGTGTGTGTGTGTGTGTGTGTGTGTGTGTGTGCGTGTGCGTGTGTGCTTGTATAAATGTCGGATCTAGGGGGGAAAAATCCAGATATATATGACTAGTTTCCTGAACCCCTTAACCATGGGATATGTCTGGATGCCCCCACTTCCTAATATGTAAAGCAGCAATCCCGTCTGAGATCTTACCTGATCCGCAGTCCCTCGATGTCCAGGTACCCTCATTCCCGCAATGTTATACATTGGAGGGGAGGTGTTCCTTACCTGTCTTCTGAGTTAGGGGGGATTCCAATGTCTCCCGTGTGAAGCTTGAGTCAGATCTGGAAGAAAACAGTATAGGTTATTTATTTCGGTGTAAGTATAGGGCAGTTAAGATACAGTGGCGACCAACTTTATTCTAACTCGGCTAGTTCCGCAAATTTGGGTATATCCCGGTGATGTTCGTTTTTGTATCGTTTTCGGCAGGAGTGTATTGCGTTATTTTCCCGGCTGTGATTTAAGCATTTTATTCCCGCTGGCTGCAATACTGCAATGCCGTGTAAAAACACATGGGGGCGTTTGCGAGCTGTTGTCTTTGAAGCCGTCCCCTATAACCCCTAACATACAGTACTGTACATTTTTATTCATAGTGTACATGTGCAGGTGGTCCCCGGAGCTGAACCGCGTTGGTTTCAGGTCGGGGGACCCCCTGCTCCCCGAGATACAGACCCCTTTATGAGGTGCCGGTATCCCTCTGCATTTAAAAGGTCACGATCACGTGACCGCGAGCTGTAAACAAAGCAGAGGGATACCGGCACCCCCTAAAGGGGCCTGTATCTCGGGGAACAGGGGGTCCCCGAACCTAAAACCAAAACGTTTCTGCTCTGGAGACCCTCTGCACATCTACACTGTGAATAAAAAACATATATAAATAAACACTCATTCCTTACCTTAGCGGCTATGTGCTACGGTAACGAAGCAGCATTTCTGTATTTTAATAATATTGTACAGTGAGCAGGGGGTTCAATGAGCCAGAAATTAATGTTCAGGGGACCCCCTTCTCCTGCACAATATTATTGAAATACAGAAATGCTGCTTCATTACCATAGCGTATAGCCGCTAAGGCAATGAAGGGGTTAACCCACCGTGCCCGCTTTATTGTGGGTAGCGGGGATGGGTGAAGGGGGTATTTGGCCCTTGGTGTGAGTTTAGGACTTGCGGGGGGGTTGTGGGTGCACTTAACCCCTTCACAACCGTAGCAGTTAATACCGCTACGGTCATGAAGGGGTTAAGCCCTCCCGCTACCCCCCGCAAGCCCTAAACAACCACCGTTGGGGCTAATACCCCCTTCACCCACCCCCACTACCCACAATAAAAAAAACTCACACACAGCAGCCGCCCCAAAAAAAAAAAAAATCTAAATAATAAATAAATCAATATAAATAAATACATTTGAAATACATTTCTATTTATAGTGTAGATGTGCAGGGGTTCTCCGGAGCTGAACCGCGTTGGTTTCAGGTCGGGGGACCCCCTGCTCCCCGAGATACAGCCTCCTTTATGAGGTGCCGGTATCCCTCTGCATTTAAAGGTCCCGATCACGTGACCGCGGCCTGTAAACAAAGCAGAGGGACACCGGCACCCCATAAAGGGGCCTGTATCTCGGGGAGCAGGGGGTCCCAGGACCTAAAACCACAGCGGGTCTGCTCCGGAGACCCTCTGCACATGTACAGTATAAATAAAACACACACATCAATAAAGAATCGTTCTTTACCTTAGCGGCTATGTGCTATGGTAACGAAGCAGCATTTCTGTATTTTTAATAATATTGTACAGTGAGCAGGGGGTTCCCTGAGCCAGAAATTAATGCTCAGCGGACCCCCTGCTCCTGCATAATATTATTAAAAATACAGAAATGCTGCTTCATTACCATAGCGTATAGCCGCTAAGGCAATGAAGGGTTAAGGCAGAATAAACAATAAATACATTACATACATATTTTTAATGTGTGTTTTAAACCTCCCTGCCTTCACTGTAATCTATGTAAAAAATCCTCCCCCTATTGTGTGTTTTAAACCTCCCTGCCTTCACTGTAATCTATGTAAAAAACCCTACCCCTATTGTGTGTTTTAAACCTCCCTGCCTTCACTGTAATCTATGTAAAAAAAACTCCCCTTATTGTGTGTGTAAACCCCCCTCCCCCTATTGTGTCAGTTAAATCTGCCTGGCCTGTGTTTCTGTGAGTGCAGTGTAAGTGTACTGTATGTAAATGTGGGGAGGGGGATCCCGTGTAAATAACCACACCCACACCCACACCCACTACCCACTACCCACCTGCACATGGCCCCTCCGCTGCTGCAAAAAAGAGACAAAAATTAAAACATACAAAGTAATGTCCCCTAACCCCTTAATCACCATAGTGGTTATTAAACGCTACAGTCATTAAGGGGTTAACCCACCTCACCCACCACTCGGGATGCCTACATACCCTCCAACACTAACCCCCCCCCGTGAGGCCTAACCACCCAGTACCCACAAGGGAGGCCTACCCCACATACCGTTGGGGAAACACAACCCCCCCCCCAGTACCCACAATTAAAACAATACAGTGCCCCACAATAAACAGCATTATATTTATTAAATACATTACCCACCCCCTGTGCCCCCCCATAAATACAAGATTTATACTTTTACATACAGGGTTCATAACGCAGCCCCACGCGAGTCCCCGGTGGGCTGGCGGGGCACCTGGACAGACCTACAGTTTACCAGCAGCCCTTTTTACACAGGTTCTGGAGGCCTGCTGGTGGGTCCCGCCAGCACCATGGCCCCCAGGTGGTCTCCTTGGGTCACCGTGGGCCACTATTGTGTCCCCACGGTAGGACCGCGGATGTCTGGGAGCCCCGTATCAGACCCACAGTTGTCTGCGGGGCCTCGGGTGGTTCCCTCGGATGTCTGGGGAACTCATGAGTGCTCACTACGGGTCCACGGTGCCCCCACAGAAGTGGGACCACACATCATCATCCCCGCACCTACGGGTCGGCGGTGCCCCCACAGAAGTGGGACCACACATCGTCATCCCCGCAGACTACGGGTCGGCGGTGCCCCCACAGATGTGAGACCACCGCTTCATCCCCGCATGTGTCACCCGTGGAACCACCAGCCTGATACCCTTGGGATACCCGAGGATACCCGCAGGTGGTCTCCAGAGGTCCCACGCAGAACCACGGAACCAACCCTGAATGTAAAAAAAATAAACCTGGCCTATACATTCAATACATACACCCTCCCCCCCAACACCTACAGTATAATAATGTGCAAAATAACTATTATCCAGATATGGATAATAGATTAATTGCCCATTATTAAAAACATTAACTAGCATATTCAAATAAATAAAGTACTACTGACCTCATCAATACGAAGTGTCCGTCGCCAGCAACTTCCTTGTCTTGCCCACAACACACATAGCAAATACAAAGCCAATACATTGCAAGTACATTCAGATATCAATTAACCCCTTAAACACCTTATCAGATAATAACTGCAAAGGTGATTAAGGGGTTAAGCCACACTGGCCCGATACCCACCCTTCACTTATGAATTTGTACATTGGCTTCATCATGCAACTATATATATTGTGACATAGTCCAAAGATGTTAGGCAGCTTTCTGCCCCATTTTAGAGCAGAAAGTGCAGGAATAGCTAAAAATGATCCGTTCCACAGCTTCACATTAACTCAGGCAGCTGGATGGAAAATCCAGAGCACAGATTACAATGGCTCTAGTTCTCCCTCACCTGCTCTTCTAATCACATGCACAGGTATTTAGAGCAGAGAGGTTTTGCATTTCACTCTCTCTCCTTGGAGCCTGGGGGCTGGGGGTGTCGCTACTCTCCTGCATCCAGTATCGAGGTTGACGGCCTCTCCACGTATCACAGTACCAGAGGATTTGCCTGGACACCCCAAACAGATAAGACAAACAAATGGTTACTGCTGTTGCTAAAAGACTGTGCTGTATCTTGTGACCCTAAATGAGAGAGCATTGTTTTAAGCTGGGGAACCAGTTTAGTTGGCCAGCAGCTGTTAGAGAGACTGATTTTGATGTGTAGTTAGATCCCTGAAAGGGATAGGATTTTGTTTATATAATTTGGTTTCTTTTTACTTGAAATAACAGTGTGGGAAATACTGTAACAATGAAATGAGTGAACTGCTGAATGAAAGTATCTGAGTACCTCTAACCTACACATGTTAAAGCTGCAGTACCTTACTTGGATGAAAATAAAGCAGGCAGAAGCCTGAGTTAAGCAGCTTAATACTTTGCATGATCCTGTTTTTGTATTAAATAACCCTAGAAGACTGTGTCGGGAAGAACCCAGACAGACGTCAGCACTACAAAAGAGGGGCGTTTGTCACATATGGTGGAGAATGCGGGTCGACACTAAAAAGTCTGTGGGTTTGCAAATAAATGCGGGGGTTTAAAATGGCCGCCGAGCTGAACTAAAGTACAGATGCTATGAGTGAAGTCTGTCCCAATGTGTATATCAGTGGTGCTTCTAGCATACACAGAGAATGTGCGAAGTGTGGATGCAATAGCACCCTGAACCCAAACAGAAAACCAAAATGTTTTGCTGAAGAAAAAAAAAAAAATTGCATCTAGCAAGTGCTGTTTGTAAAGCTAATGCATTTTGCTGAAGTGAGTGAATTTGCAGCTAGCAAGTGCTGTATGCAAGTTGCTGAAGGGAGTGAAATTGCAGCTAGCAAATTGTTCCTGCCGGGTTTCTAAAATGGCCGACGTGAAATGTTTATTTTGTAATGTACATAATCATGAAAAACAGTGTCCCTTCAGGCCATACGATGATGATGATGATGACGACTCGTATGTGGCCCCTGGAGGAGAGCCGTACCCACAGATGAATTTAGTATGCTGGGCCTGTCATAAAGTAGGTCACATGGAAGATGTGTGCCCCAAAATTTTCAAAGACAAACAGCTGAAAAAGCAAGCAACGCCCTATGTGTGCAAGCAAGATGTGGAAGCTGATACCAGTGAGCGTGTGCCCAGTACCACTGATATCTCTGGAGCTAATAAAGCAAAAAGAAAGAAGAAGAAAAAGAAAACTGTCCCTCAAGTCACAGGGGAAGTGACCGAGCCACTTGAACCTGCGCTGTCAGGACATGCGTCAGAAAGGCGCCGAGATGTGCTGCAGACCGGAGTGATCGGCAGAATTGTCACGGGAACAGTGGCAAAGGAAAAGGAGGAGCAAAGGGAAGCTGAATCCTTGAACCAGGATAAAGAGGCTTTGGTTTCTGCACTCCAAGCTGCCCGCCATAATTATGAAGTCCTGTGGCAGGATTTGGTGAAGGAGCGAGAATGTTGGAAGAAGGAGCAAGAATCTAACAATAAGGTGCGAGAAGCGAACGCCGAGTTACAGAGGTGTATACTTCCAGCTTTACAAGAGCACGAGGCTTTGAAGAAAACAGAGTCTCTCTTACGGAGTGAGCTGGAAGAGGTGACGACTAGTCTGGAAAAGGCCAACACCGTAATTGTCACCATGGATGAAAAACAGATTAAGTCTGACAAATTGATTGCTATCCTAAAACAGAAATACGGGAAGGCTCTACAAGAGGTTCATGCGCTCAGCACAGAGGTGCAACACTTGCGCCTGGAGGGCCACGGTCTGAACACAGAGCTGGGAATGTTGAAGCAAACCCATGAGATTGCCCTAAGTGAGTTAGAGACTGTAAAGCAAGAAAATGAGACTCTGAAATTGGAAAATTCAGATTTGAATGACCAAGCAGAAAAAATAAAGAAACAGTTGACTCAGGAAAAATTAGAAGTGCAGGAAGCACTGATGCACACTCAGAGCCAGCACCAGGAAGAAATGGACGCTCTGAGAACAGAATTGCGAGATGTATGCACAAAACAGAATTCTCTCGTGGAGGAACTTAACATTTTGAAAAAGGAGAAAAGCATTAGAATAATTCAGTAGCACTGCAAAGCTCTTATCCAAGGAAGAAGGGAAAGAGAAAATTATCAGCGTAAACGCGCCGCAACTATCATCCTACAGGCTGCCTACTGAGGGATGAAAATTCGTGTGTTCAATCACCGGAATAAAGCAGCCTTTGTTCTTCAATCATTCTACCGTGCCCGCATGGTACGAAACAGGTTCCTCATTATGAAAGGAGCAACTATAAAAATCCAGTCTCTGACTAGGATGACACAGAACAGGATTCGCTATCAAACCCTGAGAAATGCGTCACTGGTTATCCAGCGGTACTTCCGCCTGAATAAATGTAGACCTCAGGAAAGAGAGGTCCAAGACTACATGCCTGCCGGCTGCAAAGGTAAAATGCCACAGGGTACAGCCGGAGTTAGTGAGAGCCCCATCAAGGTGAAGGTGCTCCAGGTAGTCAGTGCTTCATCTTCTAAGTACCATATAATTGCCCCAAAGGAAAAATCCCAAATCTCTGAGAGTGATGGTCGTGAGAAAATACATGGCAGTAAGAAGTACCTTAAAGGTTCAAAGGTCGCAAATCAAAAGCGACGAAGGTCAACGCTGGCCTTGAATTTTTCCGGATCTCGCCACTCTGGGCCACAATATAAAGACAAAGACTATCCGGGCCCAGAGTTCCGTCAGAAGCTAAAGAAACAGTCCAGTCATTTGCAGTTTGCAGCGGCCTATGAAATAAAGTCAGGAAATGTAATGGACTGGAAGTAAAAAAAAAAAAAAAAAAATGTGTTTGGGGAATTGACCGATATTTTTTTGTTATTACACGTGTGGACTATGTCACGGACACTTAACTATGCAAATAAGCTATTGTAGTTAAGGTATATTAGGCCTCTAGAATAAGCATTTTGTCAAGGGTACAGTGTTATATTGGTTCTCTGTGTTGAAAATGTAGCTAAACTACAAATTAATATACAGGGTTGATGGCCCTTTCAGTTGGTAAATTATATAATGAAGTTCATATTCGTGTCATGTGAATACTTAATGTTGTACTGAGGAGTTAGCTCAAGTATTTCAGGTAGGACGCTCACCCCAGTGAGGTCCATGGCCGCTCACCCCAGTAGGTGTGAGCTGGGGAGGGGGATATGTGACATAGTCCAAAGATGTTAGGCAGCTTTCTGCCCCATTTTAGAGCAGAAAGTGCAGGAATAGCTAAAAATGATCCGTTCCACAGCTTCCCATTAACTCAGGCAGCTGGATGGAAAATCCAGAGCACAGATTACAATGGCTCTAGTTCTCCCTCACCTGCTCTTCTAATCACATGCACAGGTATTTAGAGCAGAGAGGTTTTGCATTTCACTCTCTCTCCTTGGAGCCTGGGGGCTGGGGGTGTCGCTACTCTCCTGCATCCAGTATCGAGGTTGACGGCCTCTCCACGTATCACAGTACCAGAGGATTTGCCTGGACACCCCAAACAGATAAGACAAACAAATGGTTACTGCTGTTGCTAAAAGACTGTGCTGTATCTTGTGACCCTAAATGAGAGAGCATTGTTTTAAGCTGGGGAACCAGTTTAGTTGGCCAGCAGCTGTTAGAGAGACTGATTTTGATGTGTAGTTAGATCCCTGAAAGGGATAGGATTTTGTTTATATAATTTGGTTTCTTTTTACTTGAAATAACAGTGTGGGAAATACTGTAACAATGAAATGAGTGAACTGCTGAATGAAAGTATCTGAGTACCTCTAACCTACACATGTTAAAGCTGCAGTACCTTACTTGGATGAAAATAAAGCAGGCAGAAGCCTGAGTTAAGCAGCTTAATACTTTGCATGATCCTGTTTTTGTATTAAATAACCCTAGAAGACTGTGTCGGGAAGAACCCAGACAGACGTCAGCACTACAAAAGAGGGGCGTTTGTCACAATATATATACTGTATATATATATACAGAGAGAGATATATATATATATACAAGGATCAGGCGCTTCTTTTCTCTTTTTCTCTAATAGGTACTATGGGAGTTCGGTGAGCCCAAGAAGAAGCAGCCTGGACCTTTTGCAAATCAACTTATCATGGACACATGTGGACTTAAGTATTTTTAATATTCACTGCATTTATGGGCTCATATTCGTGTATTGAATTTTTTTTCATTGCTTATCACATGAACCCATTTTTATTTTTGCATTTTTTAGTTAAGTCCCAGTGACACTCAGTGTCATTTTTACTTACAATCATTGGCAATATATCTTTTTTATTGCTTTTTTTTTTGTTTTTGTTTTTTATTCTATTTTTTTATGTTATGCACACTTCTTTTTGATTTTTTGTTTTTATTAAATAGTCATTTTTAGTTTTTCCTGACAGAATACATTTAGTTATTTTCACACTACGGTTTATTGGGCATATCTGCCTGGTGCAATACTTGCCACATCTGTCAGGGCTGCAGCAATTTAGGTGTAGTGTGTGAAGGGCGCTGTCTATATTTTCTGTCACATATATATATATATACAGTATATATATTTATACAGTATATACACACATATGATAAACCAATATACAAATAAATGTAGAAGGGTTATCAAAACCATACTGTCCTACAAATAACACTTCTCCATAGAACTTCTCCATAGACACACTACATTAAAATCAATTTCCTTTAATAATACTAACTGATCTTACAATTTAAATCATCGCAAACCAATGAAAAGCCAATGAAACCCTCACATTCCAATATAAATGATGCATAAAATCTATGCACCATATACATTCTGCACAAATGAATCAACCAAGTAAACAAAAATCAATTAGCAATCATTATTTACATCCCTAAACAATTCACACACCATCCCAAACTATGAAACAATGAACTAATTCACACCTGGAGCAGAACAATTTAGCCTGTGAAAAAATATATAAGTACCGACCAGAATACCGACAAATAGAAGACCCGTGGATTGATTTGGATTTTTAGATTAATGTTTATTTTTTTATGGTTTATTATTTTATGGGTTCCTGTGCCTGGTGGATTGGTTGGTGAGTAAGCTGCGCAACGGGAATCGATGGGGGCAAGTAATGGTAAGTGAACTAAAGAAATGTATTTTATTTAACTTGTTAATTTTTTCAAAAGGTTTTTTAACATGTGTATTTTTTTTTTTGTGGTATATCATTTCTTGCCACTGTATGTATGTATGTATGTATATATGTCTAGAGAGATATATACATACAGGGTAAGAAATTATGTTGTTTTAAAAGCTTGATTTGATGTGTTTTAAATTAATTTGTCTATGCTGCTATGCTTTATTGTGAGTTTAAAGTATTTTAAAATTAGATAGATGTATTCCTTGGTATTGTATTGTGTGTTTGAGGGAGGTCAGGGATAGCCTTGGTTTTAAAGGGTGTATTCTGGTCGGTACTTATATTTTTTCACAGGCTAAATTGTTCTGCTCCAGGCGTGGATTAGTTAATTGTTTCATTGTTCGGGATGGAGTGTGAATTGTTTAGGGATGTAAATAATGATTGCTAATTGATTTTTGTTTACTTGGTTGATTCATTTGCAGAATGTATATGGTGCATAGATTTTATGCATCATTTATATTGGAATGTGAGGTGTTTAATTGGCTTTTCATTGGGTTGTGATGATTTAGATTGTAAGATCAGTTAGTATTATTAAAGGAAATTGATTTTAATGTAGTGTGTCTATGGAGAAGTTCTATGGAGAAGTGTTATTTGTAGGACAGTATGGTTTTGATAACCCTTCTACATTTATTTGTATATTGGTTCATCATATGTGTGTATATACTGTATATATATATATATATATATATATATATATATATATATATATATATATATATATATATATATATATATATTGTGACAAACGCCCCTCTTTTGTAGTGCTGACGTCTGTCTGGGTTCTTCCCGACACAGTCTTCTAGGGTTAATTATACAACAAACAGGATCATGCAAAGTATTATGCTGCTTAACTCAGGCTTCTGCCTGCTTTATTTTCATCCAAGTAAGGTACTGCAGCTTTAATATGTGAAGGTTAGAGGTACTCAGATACTTTCATTCAGCAGTTCACATATTTCAGTGTTACAATATTTCCCCCCACTGTTATTTCAAGAAATAAAACCAAAATCATATAAGCAAAATCCTATCCCTTTCAGGGATCTAACTACACATCAGAATCAGTCTCTCTAACAGCTGCTGGCCAACTAAACTGGTTCCCCAGCTTAAAATAATGCTCTCTCTTTTAGGGTCACAAGATACAGCACAGTCTTTTAGCAACAGCAGTAACCATTTGTTTTGTCTTATCTGTTTGTGGTGTCCAGGCAAATCCTCTGGTACTGTGATACGTGGAGGGGCCGTCAACCCCGACACTGGATGCAGGGGAGCAGCGACACCCCCAGCCCCCAGGCTCTAAGGAGAGAGAGTGAAATGCAAAACCTCTCTGCTCTAAATACCTGTGCATGTGATTAGAAGAGCAGGTGAGGGAGAACTAGAGCCATTGTAATCTGTGCTCTGGATTTTCCATCCAGCTGCCTGAGTTAATGGGAAGCTGTGGAACGGATCATTTTTAACTATTCCTGCACTTTCTGCTCTAAAATGGGGCAGAAAGCTGCCTAACATCTTTGGACTATGTCACATATCCCCCTCCCCAGCTCACACCTACTGGGGTGAGTGGCCATGGACCTCACTGGGGTGAGCGTCCTACCTGAAATACTTGAGCTAACTCCTCAGTACAACATTAAGTATTCACATGACACGAATATGAACTTTTTCCACAGCAATTATGGACAATAGGTTTCGTCATAAGAGACTATATTTGGCAAACATATTTTGTTGCTCTCTATTAGGGAACTATTTTGAAAAATAAGTGTCTAGCACACATTCTTACAACCCAGGATATGCTAAATATATTCAGAAAACCAGACAATTTCTATTACCTCCCTGGGTTGTTCTACTCTAGAATATGAATCTCATTATATAATTTACCAACTGAAAGGGCCATCAACCCTGTATATTAATTTGTAGTTTAGCTACATTTTCAACACAGAGAACCAATATAACATTATAACCTTGACAAAATGCTTATTCTAGAGGCCTAATATACCTTAACTACAATAGCTTATTTGCATAGTTAAGTGTCCGTGACATAGTCCACATGTGTAATAACAAAAAAAAATATCGGTCAATTCCCCAAACACATTTTTTTTTTCTTTGACTTCCAGTCCATTACATTTCCTGACTTTATTTCATAGGCCGCTGCAACCTGCAAATGACTGGACTGTTTCTTTAGCTTCTGACGGAACTCTGGGGCCGGATAGTCTTCGTCTTTATATTGTGGCCCAGGGTGGCGAGATCCGGAAAAATTCAAGGCCAGCGTTGACCTTCGTCGCTTTTGCTTTGCAACCTTTGAACCTTTATGGTACTTCTTACTGCCATGTATTTTCTCACGACCATCACTCTCAGAGATTTGGGATTTCCCCTCTGGGGCAATTATATGGTACTTAGAAGATGAAGCACTGATTACCTTGATGGGGCTCTCACTAACTCTGGCTGTACCCTGTGGCATTTTACCTTTGCTGCCGGCAGGCATGTCTTGGGCCTCTCTTTCCTGAGGCCTACATTTATTCAGGCGAAAGTACCGCTGGATAACCAGTGACGCCTTTCTCAGGGTTTGATAGCGAATCCTGTTCTGTGTCATCCTAGTCAGAGACTGGATTTTTATAGTTGCTCCTTTCATAATGAGGAACCTGTTTCGTACCATGCGGGCACGGTAGAATGATTGAAGAACAAAGGCTGCTTTATTCTGGCGATTAAACTGACGAATTTTCATCCCTCTGTAGGCAGCCTGTAGGATGATAGTTGCGGCGCGTTTACGCCGATAATTTTCTCTTTCCCTTCTTCCTTGGATAAGAGCTTTGCAGTGCTTCTGAATTATTCTAATGCTTTTCTCCTTTTTCAAAACGTTAAGTTCCTCCACGAGAGAATTCTGTTTTGTGCATACATGTCGCAATTCTGTTCTCAGAGCGTCCATTTCTTCCTGGTGCTGGGTCCGAGTGTGCATCAATGCATTCTGTAGTGCTTCCTGCACTTCTAATTTTTCCTGAGTCAACTGTTTCTTTACTTTTTCTGCTTGGACAGTCAAATCTGAATTTTCCAATTTCAGACTCTCATTTTCTTGCTTTACAGTCTTTAACTCACTTAGGGCAATCTCATGGGTTTGCTTCAACATTCCCAGCTCTGTGTTCAGACCGTGGCCCTCCAGGCGTGAGTTTTTCACCTCTGTGCTGAGTGCGTGAACCTCTTGTAGAGCTTTCCCGTATTTCTGTTTTAGGATAGTAATTACGGTGTTGGCCTTTTCCAGACTAGTCGTCACCTCTTCCAGCTCACTCCGTAAGAGAGACTCTGTTTTTTTCAAAGCCTCGTGCTCTTTTAAAGCTGGGAGTATACACCTTTGTAACTCTGCGTTCGCTTCTTGCACCTTCTTATAACATTCTCGCTCCTTCCCCAAATCCTGCCACAGGACTTCATAATCATGGCGGGCAGCTTGGAGTGCAGAAACCAAAGCCTCTTTATCCTGGTTCAAGGATTCAGCTTCCCTTTGCTCCTCCTTTTCCTTTGCCACTGTTCCCGTGACAATTCTGACGGTCACTCCGGTCTGCAGCACATCTCGGCGCCTTTCTGACGCATGTGCAGACAGCGCAGGTTCAAGTGGCTCGGTCACTTCCCCTGTGACTTGAGGAACCGTTTTCTTTTTCTTCTTCTTTCTTTTTGCTTTATTAGCTCCAGAGATATCAGTGGTACTGGGCACACACTCACTGGTATCAGCTTCCACATCTTGCTTGCACTCACAGGGCGTTGCTTGCTTTTGCAGCTGTTTGTCTTTGAAAATTTTGGTACACACATCTTCCATGTGACCTACTTCATGACAGGCCCAGCATACTAAATTCATCTGTGGGTACGGCTCTCCTCCAGGGGCCACATACGAGTCGTCGTCATCATCATCGTATGGCCTGAAGGGACACTGTTTTTCAAGATTACGTGCATTGCAAAACAAATATTCCACGTCGGCCATTTTATAAACCCGGCAGAGACAATTTGCTAGCTGCAATTTCACTCACTTCAGCAACTTACATACAGCACTTGCTAGCTGCAAATTCACTCACTTCAGCAAAAAGGCATTAGCTTTACAAACAGCACTTGCTAGATACCAAATTTTTTTTTTTTTCTTCAGCAAAACATTTTGGTTTTCTGTTTGGGTTCAGGGTGCTATTGCATCCCCACTTCGCACATTCTCTGTGTATTCTAGAAGCACAACTGATATACACAGTGGGACAGACTTCACTCATAGCATCTGTACTTTAGTTCAGCTGGGCGGCCATTTTAAAGCCCCGCATTTATTTGCAAACCCACAGACTTTTTAGTGTCTGCCCGCATTCTCCACCATATGTGACAAATGCCCCTCTTTTGTAGTGCTGACGTCTGTCTGGGTTCTTCCCGACACAGTCTTCTAGGGTTAATTATACAACAAACAGGATCATGCAAAGTATTATGCTGCTTAACTCAGGCTTCTGCCTGCTTTATTTTCATCCAAGTAAGGTACTGCAGCTTTAACATGTGAAGGTTAGAGGTACTCAGATACTTTCATTCAGCAGTTCACATATTTCAGTGTTACAATATTTCCCCCCACTGTTATTTCAAGAAATAAAACCAAAATCATATAAGCAAAATCCTATCCCTTTCAGGGATCTAACTACACATCAGAATCAGTCTCTCTAACAGCTGCTGGCCAACTAAACTGGTTCCCCAGCTTAAAATAATGCTCTCTCATTTAGGGTCACAAGATACAGCACAGTCTTTTAGCAACAGCAGTAACCATTTGTTTTGTCTTATCTGTTTGTGGTGTCCAGGCAAATCCTCTGGTACTGTGATACGTGGAGGGGCCGTCAACCCCGACACTGGATGCAGGGGAGCAGCGACACCCCCAGCCCCCAGGCTCTAAGGAGAGAGAGTGAAATGCAAAACCTCTCTGCTCTAAATACCTGTACATGTTATTAGAAGAGCAGGTGAGGGAGAACTAGAGCCATTGTAATCTGTGGTCTGGATTTTCCATCCAGCTGCCTGAGTTAATGGGAAGCTGTGGAACGGATCATTTTTAACTATTCCTGCACTTTCTGCTCTAAAATGGGGCAGAAAGCTGCCTAACATCTTTGGACTATGTCACTATATATATATATATATATATATATATATATATATATATTGTGACAGAAACCAGGGGTTGGTAATAAACTCCATATACAGGGCTCCCAGGATACTGAACAGTTTCTGTCCTGTCTAAGCTGAACAGGGCAGCCTCGTGGTACAGGCACTCCATTCCACAGTTTGTCTGCTGCCTGTTTTCTGTCACCTGTCATGCTGATTAGAGTTCAGGTATATAAGACCTGTTTCCTGTTTCCTCTGGGCCCCGCCCAAGAGCCTGGAAGGCTGCTGAACTGCAGAGGGGTGAGAAAGCCTCTTTTCCAAATCGCTTCATTCATTCTGTTAGTTTGTCTAAAGACTGCAAAGGTACTTATTTTGTTGGTGGAAGTGGACAAGCCACTTCCAACTCTGAGTCAGGGACATCTAAGTTTAAGTTATCGCTCAGACGAGCAGCTTTTTGTTTGGCTTTGTTTTCTGTTTAAACTGTGGCAGTCTCAGTGCCTGGGACTGAATAAACCAGGCATAGCCTGTTTAAAGGAACAGTACGTGACGTCTCATCATTTAACCTACCCTAAAAGACCGTGTTCTAACAGTCCCGGACAGACGGCGGAGCCCCGGAGTAAGCCGTTTGTCACATATGGTGGAGAATGCGGGCAGAACACTGAAAGGTCTGGGGGTTAAAGAACTTTAAAAAAAAAAAAAAAAAAGAAGGTTTTTTTTTCTCTCTCTCCAAACAAGATGGAAGACGTGGTGAGTGCGCTGGTACGCAATGTCGCTGTCCAGAAAGACGCGAATGAAGCCCAGCAACAGGCGAGTGAAACCCAGCGACAGCTGTTAATAGCCCAGCAAGAGACTAATGCAAACCAGCAAGAGACAAACCGCCTGCTGAGAGAGGAGCAAAAGCGGTTCGCTCAGGGCTTACAGCAGGAACTCGAGATCCTGAGGGGGACTATCAGTAACCTTCCACTGGCAGAGGCAGCCCCAGTTCCGAAAATGACCAGGGCAAGCCACTACCTTCAGAAGATGGGACCCTCGGATGATGTGGAAGCCTATCTTCTCACGTTTGAACGCACGGCACAGAGAGAGGGATGGCCAGAAGCTGAGTGGGCTGGTCTAATCGCACCCTTCCTAAGCGGCGAACCCCAGAAGGCTTACTTTGATCTAGAGCCAGCCGAAGCTAACGTCTATGCAAAATTGAAGTTCGAGATCCTCGCCCGCCTCGGCGTAACCACGGCTGTTCGTGCCCAAAGGTTTCACGCATGGTCCTTCACGATGGATAAAGCCACCCGAAGCCAGATGTATGACCTCATCCACCTCGCCCGGAAGTGGCTACAACCCGAGATCAACTCAGCAAGCCACATCGTGGAACGGTTGGTCATGGACCAGTTCTTGAGGAAACTTCCCTCTGCCTTACGCCGTTGGGTCAGTCGGAGTGACCCCCACAATGCGGATGAGCTTGTGGCCCTTGTAGAAAGGTACAGTGCAGCAGAAGAGCACCCGCAACCCACAGTCGTGGAGCAACCCCACTATCCGAGGTTCCAGGACTCTTCCAGAGACGGTAAAAGGGTACCGGGGTTAAGGGGCGCTGAAGAGCGGCGACCACCTTCACGCCGCTCCAGCAACAGTGGTTCGCACACTAAGGGCAATAGCCAACATGGGGAGCCGGGAAAAGGCTCTAAGTGGGACACAGACTATGTACCTAAATGTGTAAATTGTCATGAGAGGGGCCACACAGCAAAAATCTGCCCACTAAATGATGAGCCCATGCAATGCAACAGCGTGGAACCTTATTCGCTGTTGTCCCAATGTATGGGCCCTAGCCCAGAGGACCCCTTGAATAACCATCTGTGGGCATTTGTAAAGGTTAATGGTAAGAGGGTTCGGGCACTTCTTGACTCTGGGAGTATGGTCACACTAGTGTCCGAATACCTATTGCCCATTAAGAAGAAACAGGTAAACAGTTCACAAAGAGTGGCAATTTGTTGTATACATGGGGATAATCATGAATATTCCACTGTTGATGTTTTTTTTGAAACAGAATTTGGTTCTTTAGATTTCAAGGTGGGTGTTGTACCCAAACTGGCACATGATGTGTTAATAGGGACCGACTTTCCCCATTTTCTAAAAATGTGGTCCCCAGCTCAGAATAGCGCCCAGAGTTCAATAGCAGACCATAACGAAGTGTTAGAAGAAACAAATCCTTTTCCTTTTTCAGAAATGGAGGTTGACGAGGGCCCAAATAAGAAGGGGGAAAAGGAGGAGTGCTGTGAAATTCCCTTCCCCATCACTACTTTGGTAGGGAATACCCCAAATCAAGATGTTGATCAGGCACTTACCACCCCAGTACAGGATAAGACCCTCGCTGACCTAGAGGTCAGTCCTGGGAGTTTTAAGAAGGCCCAGTGGGAGGACCCCACATTAGCGGTAGCAAGGGGAAATATACGGGACCAGAATAGTACTCATGGCCAACCAGATAGGTCACTTGCTTACCCCTACTTCGAGGTAGAGAACGACCTAGTATATCGGGTTGATAAAAGAAAATCAGTTACAACTAAACAATTGTTGGTACCACGGACATTCCGTAACGTAGTATTACACCTCGCACATAGTCATCCATTGGGGGGACACCTAGGGGTGGAAAAGACAAAAGAAAAGGTTCTCCGAAGCTTTTATTGGCCTGGGGTTCTGGCAGAAATTACAAACTATTGTTCCTCATGCCCAGAATGTCAGATCACCGCCCCGTTCAAGGCATACCGCAGCCCATTGGTACCCCTTCCCATAATAGAGGTACCATTTGACCGGATTGCTATGGATCTAGTAGGACCCCTAATAAAGTCTGCTAGGGGACATCAGCATATATTGGTAATATTAGATTATGCTACCCGATATCCGGAGGCAGTTCCCCTACGTAGCACCTCTGCTAAAAACATAGCAAAAGAGTTAGTACTTCTGTTTTCCCGGGTCGGAATTCCTAAAGAGATCTTATCTGACCAGGGAACACCATTTATGTCCCAAGTAACAAAAGAGCTATGTAAACTCCTAAAAATCAAGCATCTCAGAACCTCAGTCTATCATCCACAAACAGATGGTTTAGTGGAAAGGTTCAATAAAACCTTAAAGAGCATGTTACGCCGGGCGGTCGATAAGGATGGGAAAAACTGGGACTGTTTGTTACCATACCTGTTATTTGCCATTAGGGAAGTTCCCCAGTCATCCACAGGCTTCTCCCCGTTTGAACTATTGTATGGCCGACATCCAAGGGGCTTACTGGATATAGCCAAAGAAACTTGGGAACACGAGGTTACCCCTTACAGAAGTGTAATAGAGCATGTTGCCCAAATGCAGGACCGCATTGCTGCAGTCCTACCCATAGTGAGGGAACACATGGAGAAAGCTCAAGAAGCACAGAGGAATACGTATAATAAGGGTGCTAGGGTCAGAATTTTTTTTCCAGGTGATAGGGTACTAGTTCTGGTTCCCACCGTGGAGAGTAAATTCCTTGCTAAATGGCATGGGCCATATGAGGTCTTGGAAAGAGTGGGAGAAGTAAATTATAGGGTAAGGCAGCCAGGTAGGAGGAAACCTGAGCAAATTTACCATATAAACCTACTCAAGCCCTGGAAAGATAGAGAGGTCTTGTTAACCCTAGTACCCCCAGGTCCGTCAGAGAATCAAGAAACTGACCCAGAGGTTAGCATAGCTGAAACACTGTCCGTGCATCAGAAACGAGAGGTCCAGAGTTTAGTGAGAAGGAACAAAGAAATCTTCTCTACACAGCCAGGTAAAACTAACGTAATTAAACATGACATAGTCTCTGAACCGGGGGTCCGAGTTAACCTTAAACCGTACCGAATCCCAGAGGCCAAGAGAGAGGCTATAAGTTTAGAGGTTAAAAAAATGCTAAAACTAGGCGTAATTGAGGAATCCCAAAGTGGGTGGAACAGCCCTATAGTTTTAGTCCCAAAGCCAGACGGTACAACAAGGTTTTGTAATGACTACCGGAAACTAAACGCGGTGTCAAAATTTGATACTTATCCTATGCCCAGGGTGGATGAACTTGTAGAGAGACTGGGCAAAGCCCGATATCTCACAACCCTAGACCTAACAAAAGGGTACTGGCAGGTTCCCCTCACAGAAAGGGCAAAAGAAAAAACAGCCTTCTCAACCCCAGACGGCCTCTTTCAATATAAGGTGCTGCCTTTTGGCTTACATGGAGCTCCCGCCACATTCCAAAGAATGATGGATAAAATTTTAAAACCACATGTTCGGTACGCTGCCGCCTACCTGGATGATGTGGTAATCCATAGTGAAGATTGGCAGTCCCACCTTCCAAAGGTCCAAGCTGTGCTCGACGCAGTTCGGTCTGCTGGACTAACTGCTAACCCCGCTAAATGCACTATTGGTCTGGAGGAGGCCAAGTATCTGGGGTATTCTATTGGTAGAGGGTTACTCAAACCACAAACACTCAAAGTAGAGGCGATACAAAATTGGCCAAGGCCAGTCACAAAAAAACAAGTAAGGACCTTTTTGGGGTTAATTGGCTACTATAGGAGGTTTATTCCCAATTTTGCAACTAAGGCAACCCCACTAACCGACCTCACAAAAGCAAGAGGACCGCTAATGGTAAAGTGGTCCCCCGAAGCCGAACAGGCCTTTAGAAGCCTGAAAGAAGCTCTCTGTGCCCAACCAGTGTTGGTCACACCTGACTTCTCCAAAGAGTTCGTAGTCCAAACCGACGCATCTGAGGTAGGGCTGGGGGCGGTACTCTCCCAGGAGTCTCAAGGGGAGGAGCACCCCATCCTTTATTTAAGTAGGAAACTAAATCCCCAGGAGAAAAATTACTCCATAGTCGAGAAAGAGTGTCTCGCAATAAAGTGGGCTGTAGAGACACTCAAGTATTATCTGTTGGGGAGAAAGTTCCGATTGGTCACAGATCATGCACCCCTTACCTGGATGTGTCAAAATAGGGAGAAGAACGCTAGGGTGACCAGGTGGTTCCTAAGCCTACAGCCCTTTAAATTTTCTGTGGAACACAGGTCGGGGCACAAACATGGCAATGCCGACGGGTTGTCAAGGATGCACTCCCTAATATCCATGGTCGCTCACCCCTCGAGGTCTGAGCTGGGGGGGAGGATATGTGACAGAAACCAGGGGTTGGTAATAAACTCCATATACAGGGCTCCCAGGATACTGAACAGTTTCTGTCCTGTCTAAGCTGAACAGGGCAGCCTCGTGGTACAGGCACTCCATTCCACAGTTTGTCTGCTGCCTGTTTTCTGTCACCTGTCATGCTGATTAGAGTTCAGGTATATAAGACCTGTTTCCTGTTTCCTCTGGGCCCCGCCCAAGAGCCTGGAAGGCTGCTGAACTGCAGAGGGGTGAGAAAGCCTCTTTTCCAAATCGCTTCATTCATTCTGTTAGTTTGTCTAAAGACTGCAAAGGTACTTATTTTGTTGGTGGAAGTGGACAAGCCACTTCCAACTCTGAGTCAGGGACATCTAAGTTTAAGTTATCGCTCAGACGAGCAGCTTTTTGTTTGGCTTTGTTTTCTGTTTAAACTGTGGCAGTCTCAGTGCCTGGGACTGAATAAACCAGGCATAGCCTGTTTAAAGGAACAGTACGTGACGTCTCATCATTTAACCTACCCTAAAAGACCGTGTTCTAACAGTCCCGGACAGACGGCGGAGCCCCGGAGTAAGCCGTTTGTCACAATATATATATATATATATATATACTGTATCTCTCTCTCTCTCTCTCTCTCTCTATATATATATACAGTATATATATATAGTTGCATGATGAAGCCACTGTACAACTTCATGGGTGAAGGGTGGGTATCGGGCCAGTGTGGCTTAACCCCTTAATCACCTTTGCGGTTATTATCTGATAAGGTGTTTAAGGGGTTAATTGATATCTGAATGTACTTGCAATGTATTGGCTTTGTATTTGCTATGTGTGTTGTGGGCAAGACAAGGAAGTTGCTGGCGATGGACACTTCGTATTGATGAGGTCAGTAGTACTTTATTTATTTGAATATGCTAGTTAATGTTTTTAATAATGGGCAATTAATCTATTATCCATATCTGGATAATAGTTATTTTGCACATTATTGTACTGTAGGTGTTGGGGGGAGGGTGTATGTATTGAATGTATAGGCCAGGTTTATTTTTTTTACATTCAGGGTTGGTTCCGTGGTTCTGCGTGGGACCTCTGGATACCACCTGCGGGTATCCTCGGGTATCCCAAGTTTATCAGGCTGGTGGTTCCACGGGTGACACATGCAGGGATGAAGCGGTGGTCCCACTTCTGTGGGGGCACCGCCGACCCGTAGTCTGCGGGGATGACGATGTGTGCCCCCCACTTCTGTGGGGGCACCGCCGACCCGTAGGTGCGGGGATGATGATGTGTGGTCCCACTTCTGTGGGGGCACCGCGGACCCGTAGTGAGCACTCGTGAGTTCCCCAGACCCCCGAGGGAACCACCTGAGGCTCCACAGACAACTGTGAGTTTGACCCGGGGCTCCCAGACATCCGCGGGCCTACCATGGGGACCCAATAGTGGCCCACGGTGACCCAAGGAGACCACCTGGGGGCCATGGTGCTGGCGGGACTCACCAGCAGGCCTCCAGAACCTGTGTAAAAAGGGCTTCTGGTAAACTGTAGGTCTGTCCAGGTGCCCTGCCAGCCCACCGGGGACTCGCGTGGGGCTGCGTTATGAACCCTGTATGTAAAAGTATAAATCTTGTATTTATGGGGGGGCACAGGGGGTGGGTAATGTATTTAATAAATATAATGCTGTTTATTGTGGGGCACTGTATTGTTTTTATTGTGGGTACTGGGGGGGGGGGGTTGTTTTTCCCCAACGGTATGTGGGGTAGGCCTCCCTTGTGGGTACTGGGTGGTTAGGCCTCACGGGGGGGGTTAGTGTGGGAGGGTATGTAGGCATCCCGAGTGGTGGGTGAGGGTGGGTTAACCCCTTAATGACTGTAGCGGTTAATAACCGCTATGGTGATTAAGGGGTTAGGGGACATTACTTTGTATGTTTTAATTTTTGTCTCTTTTTTGCAGCAGCGGAGGGGCCATGTGCAGGTGGGTAGTGGGTAGTGGGTGTGGGTGTGGTTATTTACACGGGATCCCCCTCCCCACATTTACATACAGTACACTTACACTGCACTCACAGAAACACAGGCCAGGCAGATTTAACTGATACAATAGGGGGAGGGGGGCTTACACAGATTAGTCAAAGCAGGGAAGTTTAGCAGACACAATAGGGGGAGGGTTTTTTACATAGATTACAGTGAAGGCAGGGAAGTTTAACACACACAATAGGGGGAGGGGTTTTTACATAGATTACAGTGAAGGCAGGGAGGTTTAAAACACACACAATAGGGGGAGGGTTTTTTACATAGATTACAGTGAAGGCAGGGAGGTTTAAAACACACAATAGGGAAGGGGTTTTTACATAGATTACAGTGAAGGCAGAGAGGTTTAAAACACACAATAGGGGGAGGGTTTTTTACATAGATTACAGTGAAGGCAGGGAGGTTTAAAACACACACAATAGGGGGAGGGTTTTTTACATAGATTACAGTGAAGGCAGGGAGGTTTAAAACACACAATAGGGGGAAGGTTTTTTACATAGATTACAGTGAAGGCAGGGAGGTTTAAAACACACAATAGGGGGAGGTTTTTTTTACATAGATTACAGTGAAGGCAGGGAGGTTTAAAACACACATTAAAAATTTGTATGTAATGTATTTATTGTTTATTCTGCCTTAACCCTTCATTGCCTTAGCGGCTATACGCTATGGTAATGAAGCAGCATTTCTGTATTTTTAATAATATTATGCAGGAGCAGGGGGTCCCCTGAGCATTAATTTCTGGCTCAGGGAACCCCCTGCTCACTGTACAATATTATTAAAAATACAGAAATGCTGCTTCGTTACCATAGCATATATCCG
Organism: Ascaphus truei; assembly: GCF_040206685.1. Taxonomy (NCBI): domain Eukaryota; kingdom Metazoa; phylum Chordata; class Amphibia; order Anura; family Ascaphidae; genus Ascaphus; species Ascaphus truei. Next base: position 354,401 of record NW_027453826.1, read on the forward strand.
CTAAGGTAAAGAATGATTCTTTATTGATGTGTGTGTTTTATTTATACTGTACATGTGCAGAGGGTCTCCGGAGCAGACCCGCTGTGGTTTTAGGTCCTGGGACCCCCTGCTCCCCGAGATACAGGCCCCTTTAGGGGGTGCCGGTATCCCTCTGCTTTGTTTACAGGCCACGGTCACGTGATCGGGACCTTTAAATGCAGAGGGATACCGGCACCTCATAAAGGGGGCTGTATCTCAGGGAACAGGGGGTCTCCCGAACTGAAACCAACGCGGTTCAGCTCCGGAGACCCCCTGCACATCTACACTATAAATAAAAATGTATTTCAAATGTATTTATTTATATTGATTTATTTATTTATTTATTTAGATTTATTTATTTATTTTTTGGGCGGCTGCTGTGTGTGAGTTTTTTTATTGTGGGTTGTGGGGGTGGGTGAAGGGGGTATTAGCCCCAACGGTGGTTGTTTAGGGCTTGCGGGGGGTAGCAGGAGGGCTTAACCCCTTCATGACCGTAGCGGTATTAACTGCTATGGTCGTGAAGGGGTTAAGTGCACCCGCAACCCCCCCGCAAGTCCTAAACTCACACCAAGGCCAAATACCCCCTTCACCCATCCCCGCTATCCACAATAAAGGGGGCACGGTGGGTTAACACCTTCATTGCCTTAGCGGCAATACGCTATGGTAATGAAGCAGCATTTCTGTATTTTAATAATATTGTGCATGAGCAGGGGGTCCCCTGAGCATTAATTTCTGGCTCAGGGAACCCCCTGCTCACTGTACAATATTATTAAAATACAGAAATGCTGCTTCGTTACCGTAGCACATAGGCGCTAAGGTAAGGAATGAGTTTTTATTTATATATGTTCTTTATTCACAGTGTAGATGTGCAGAAGGTCTCCGGAGCAGAAACGTTTTGGTTTTAGGTCCGGGGACCCCCTGCTCCCCGAGATACAGGCCCCTTTAGGGTGTGCCGGTATCCCTCTGCTTTGTTTACAGCTCGCGGTCACGTGATCGGGACCTTTTAAATGCAGAGGGATACCGGCACCTCATAAAGGGGTCTGTATCTCGGGGAGCAGGGGGTCCCCCGACCTGAAACCAACGCGGTTCAGCTCCGGAGACCCCCTGCACATGTACACTATGAATAAAAATGTATTTTAAATAAATTTTAATGTGCCGATGTTTGCGCAGAGAGAGCAGCGGATCTCTCTCTGCTGCAAACACATCTCGCCCCCGCCGGCCCATAGTATCATTGATGTGCATATAATGTACAGTACTGTATGTGTATGTTAGGGGTTATAGGGGTTGTTATACAGTATATATATATATATATATATATATATATATATATATATATATATATATATATATATATATATATATATATATATATATATATATATACTGTACAGTATATATATATACTGCATTACAATTCATGCATTTATGCCATCTGGCAGACCGCGAAACATTGCAGCCTAATAAATCCTGAACCATTATAAATTAACACATCAGCCGCGTGTCAGCCGGGCATCACCCCTGGCTTGGAATGCGGCATTCTCCGGGTGAACAGTGTCACATTCCAGGTACCTGCCAGGTACAAACCGGTGATTTGTTAGAATAAAGTCTGTCGCAGCAGTATATATAGGGTAAATAAGATATCCAGATCCAGAGTATGAGACAGAGAGTGTGGGGGTGAGAGAGCGACAGAGAGAGTGTGGGTGAGAGAGAGAGAGAGACACAGAGAGAGTGTGGGTGAGAGAGAGACAGAGAGTGTGGATGAGAGAGAGACAGAGAGTGTGTGGGTGAGAGAGAGAGTGATAGAGAGAGTGAGAGAGAGAGTGACAGAGAGTGACAGAGAGAGTGACAGAGAGAGTGACAGAGAGAGTGACAGAGAGAAAGTGACGGGAGGTGGGTGACTGGTAACAGTGACGGGAGGTGGGTGACAGTGACGGATGGGCAGGTGCGGTGGCTGTGGGTGGGCAGGTGACAGTGGCTGTGGGTGGGCAGGTGTCGGTGGCTGTGGGTGGGCAGGTGACGGTGGCTGTAGGTGTGTGTCTGTACACACATAGTGTAACACACTGACACACATACACAGTGACACACACACAGTCAATCAATCACACAGTGACACACACACACACAGTCAGTCAGTCACACAGTGACACACACACACAAAGTCAGTCAGTAACAAAATGACACACACACAGTCAGTCAGACAGTGACACACACACACACACAGTCAGTCAGTCAGATAGTGACACACACACACACAGTCAGTCAGTCACACTGTGACACACACAGTCAGTCACACAGTGACACACACAGTCAGTCACACAGTGACACCCACAGTCAGTCACACAGTGACACACACAGTCAGTCACACAGTGACACACACAGTCAGTCACATACACACAGTCACTCAGTCACACACACATGAAAAAATAAGTGATCTGCGCTCATATAATCGTGATAATTGTGCTCAATTATTGCATAAAATTGTCAAGAGAGAGAGGATTTGGCCAGGGATTAAAGGGGTTACACCCCATTTGGCCCCCCTCTACTCTCACCTGGGAAGCAAGGGGTTAACTGGACTGAGGTCTAGCAATGTGTTTTTTACCTTGCTTCAGTACCCAAATGTTTATTCCCCTGTAAAATGTATTGTTTCTGTTCCAGTGTCTGCACCACACAAACACTGGTATCCATCCGGGAGGGCAAGGGTTAATAGTTGAATAGTGATTATAGCCCTTTGTTTAAGTTACCCTCAAAGATGCCTGCCTACTAAGGAATGCGACCAAATGTTTAGGAAGCAGACCCCTGATCAAAGGCTCAGCCATTCTACTTGTTTGCATAAAGCTGGAATGGGTTGTGAGTGTTATAACTCACACTTACAAACCATAGTATCCTGCCAGACACCCCATATGGTAGACTGGCCAAACGCCCCTGATTTAGGAGTGGGGCTACAGAATGAGTGACCTTATTAAATATAAGAATATTATGAGATGTCCTCGGCTGAACGTGCTAAAAATTACATATGTGTAACCGGGGGACCGAGCCGCAAATAACGATTACAGACACCTGATGTTTAGCAGGTACCAAGAGCCAGATATTAATATCTCTCTTAATTTTAGTATTACACGGTAATATTTAGTCTTATTGGGAGCGTCATGCGTGCCGGAATGTATTAATATTTCTCACGTGCCAGTAAGTACTACTGAACTGAAGTTATGAAGTTATTTACAGTGTATATGGGATTTTGGATCTGCTCTGAAAATGCAGACCCCATCTGCTATGCTAATGCAAGAATTAGCATAGGCCAGTGATGAAAAGGTAACTGCCCTAATTGTTTATACTGGGGGGCAGGAACCAAGGAACTGAGTGTTTTTAAGTGTGATACTTCACACTTACAATGGAAGAGATTTTTTCTAGCCACCTCGGCATCTAGGGTTAAGAGATGGGTTTGAAATGGTATTTAACCCAGTGTCAGTCCTTACTCAAATGTCTTCATGTATGGTCTGCATGATCTTCATGTATTGTTGTGATGTCTTCATCTGAATCTGAATTATGGAAGAAATGGCCCATCCTGTATCCTGATGGCTTTTCTTGTCCTAACCTTTAAGTAAGTGCTATATTTTATCTGTTATTTGTATAATCTCTTGTGTTCACCTTTTTCAAGTAATAAATTATATTTTATCATATCTAAGCCTCGTCCAGTTCAACCCAGATATATATTTGGTGGTGTATTATTATAGCCTGTCACAAAGCTCCAGTCACAATAATATAGATACAAAAAACAATTTAAACCTGTTACATATGGTAGAGATTATGCTGCTGTGCTCGTGGTATGGCTCCACAAACCGAACTAGTGCAAAAACAAAAAGAGAAACAGCGCAAAAAACCTCATGGTGTAGTAAATAAATAAAATTGTATTATTAAAACACGTGAGTATTGCACGTACATCAAATGATAGTAAATTAGCAGGACATGTTAGGGACATGTTACCACTCTGTGCTCTGCAACCGTGGATATGATGATGTGGGTCCCCGGGATCAATTCTCCTCCCGCAAGGCTCCGTAGGTGATCTTTACAGGTCCTCTGCTCAATTGGATCGAGACCCTTAGCCGCAGGATAAGACGCGGATACCACCGCCATGAGGAGGGAGGCTTCTCCGCTGGTTCCTCGGCGTCGGGTCAGGAGACGCACGCCAGTGACGTCATCAAGCGGCGCCAGCCGAGTGACGCAGGTCACGTCTAAACAAGTCCAACCAACAGGGATAGCCGAAATACACACCGGAGAATGTCCCGAACCACAGAATGAAGCCAAAAAAGGCAAATGGCAGTATAAACCTCAATGGGTTATGTGAGGAAAGCACCCTCATTAATTCCAACGCGTTTCGTATGTAAAACACACTTAGTCAGGGAATGGAGGAAATGTCAAAAAGGGCGCTTTATATACCCATAGTCCTCCTGTGATTGGCTGTTGAAGGAAAGTCCAGCCTCTCACTTGGGGGAGGTATAACATTCAATGTAATTGACAAACAGCTATGATTAAATAAAAAAGCATTTACATTACACAAGATTTATTCAAAATTATAAATAGAAAGCATAAAAAGATGATGCTAAAAAATAAAGAGACATATATTAGTACACACACACACAGTCACACACAGTTAGTCACACACACCCAGTCACACACACACACACACACACACACACACACAGTCACACACACAGTCAGTCACACACACCCAGTCACTCAGTCACACACACACACAGTCACTCAGTCACATACACACAGTCACTCAGTCACACAGTGACACCCACAGTCAGTCACACAGTGACACACACAGTCAAACAGTGACACACACAGTCAGTCACACAGTGACACACACAGTCAGTCACACAGTGACACACACCGTCAGTCACACAGTGACACACACACACACACACACACACACACACACACACACACACACACACACACACACACACACTCAGTCATACAATGACACACAGTCAGTCACACACACCCAGTCACTCAGTCACACAGTGACACACACAGTCACACAGTGACACACACAGTCACACAGTGACACACACAGTCAGTCACACAGTGACACACAGTCAGTCACACAGTGACACCCACAGTCACACACACACACACACACACACACAAACACACAAACACACAAACACACAAACACACACACACACACACCTACACACACAGTCACACACACACACTCAGTCACCCAATGACACACACAGTCAGTCATACAGTGACACACAGTCAGTCACACACACCCAGTCACTCAGTCACACACAGTCACTCAGTCACACACACAGACATGCTCAGTCACAATCAGTCACACACAAACACAGTCACACACAGTTACTCAGTTACACACACAGTCACTCAGACACACACACACACACACACACACACACTCAGTCACACACACACACACAGCCGCGGGGGACATCGGAGAGCCGCGCACGGGGGGGGGGGAGGCAGGCATTGGAGAGACGCACACAGGGGGGGGCAGGCATTGGAGAGCCATGCACAGGGGGGGTCAAGCATCGGAGATCTGCGCACAGGGGGGACAGGCATCGGAGAGCCGCGCACAGGGGGGGAGGCAGGCATCGGAGAGCCGTGCACGGGAGGGGGAGGCAGGAATCGGAGAGCCGTGCACGGGAGGGGGCAGGCATCGGAGAGCCACGCACAGGGGGGTAGGCAGGCATCGGAGAGCCATGCAAGTGCGCTGCTTGGGCCAATAGGAGGTCGCCCAGATATCGAATCCAGTCAGCCGGGGCGTGTGGGGGAATGGCTTTGTCGAACACTGTGTATATATGTGTAGTGTGTGTGTATATTTTCACCACACTTATTAAGGTTATGGTGGGTAAAAAAAGTGACAAAAACCCTCCACAGTAAAGCATAAAGCAACTGTAAATATTACTGTATGTTCATTTGCATGTCTTAGACATGTCTGCAACCCTGTCTTTCACCATTGTCACCCAGCATACAGCGCTTCCACTGCAGTAAGGGATTCTGGGAAATTACATGCAAATGAGCACTCAGTGCCGCCTTTTGTCTCAAGCTCACATTACATGAGCAACCCTTATCCAATGCCTGCTGCTTTAAACACAGCTTTTAGATGCAAAGCCAGTAAACCCACTCACACACATATTTCAACCTTGATGGGTATCATCAGCGTGAGGTTGGTTGCTGGCTTTGCTGGTTTGAGATTAAGAGTAGGTAATCACCACACTTATTAAGGTTATGGTGGGTAAAACAAAGTGACAAAAACCCTCCACAGTAAAGCATATATCAACTGTAAATATTACTGTATGTTCATTTGCATGTCTTAGACAGGTCTGCAACCCTGTCTTTCACCATTATCGCCCAGTTGTTCATGTAAAATGAGCTTGAGACAAAAGGTGGCACTGTGTGCTCATTTGCTTGTCATTTCCCAGAATCCCTTGCTGCAGTGGAAGTGCTGTGTGCTGGGCGATAATGGTGAAAGACAGGGTTGCAGACCTGTCTAAGACATGCAAATGAACATACAGTAATATTTATATATAGGCTTGCAGTGTTAGTAAGTTCTCCCAATGTGGAGCAGGTTTTATTTTGCTATGTTTTGTTTATGCCTTGAAAGGGACAGTGTGCCCCCATGTTATGTTATGCTGTGGAGCAATAAAGACATTCAACATTTTCTCTAAACCTGAAAATACACGTGTGGACTATTGTCTGACCTCGTCTACAGGCCGTGCTGCCACAGGGACTCAGATCCAGCACTATATGGTCTGGCATGCACCGGTGAGAATGCATTTGAGGGAACAGACGGGGATGAACACACTGATCCTTCTTACAGTAGTGACTGGGATCTAGTGGTCCTCCTAAAGAAATCGTATGACCCTCTACTGCATGGTCAGTTAACACACCTGGCCACTGGAATGTCTCCCTCAGACTCCCCAGAACTTTCACTCAACCAATTCCCCACATTCACATCTTCAGGAAACTTGGTTAATATAAATGGCTGTACAGTAGGGTCTACATGCTTCACCCTCTTTGAACCACAGGTTGATGATGGGGAAGCAGCAGGGGCAGAATGGGCCTAAGCAAAGTCCTTAATGTCCTGAACAGGGGTAGTGAAAGATGGGGTATTTACCACTAGGGCCTGTAACTGGGGCTGTAGCAAGTCCATTAATTGTCCTCTAGAAAGGGCTCCCCTTTAACTTTTACTGGGGAATTTAACTTGGACTTCGCAATCTGATGGCCTCTTCCCAGTCCTGTAGGAAGCGATGCCGATGCAGGGACACACTTCTCATCGGTTGGGTAGGCAGCCTTCACCAGGCTAGCGACATCTGATGGATGCAGGCCCACACTCACCGCCTTCTTTGTCCAGCGGTGGTGCGACCGGCTCTGCGGGCACCATCTTGGGGACGTCATCACTGAGCAAAAATCTCACGGGACCACCGGAGCAACTCACGCCCGGCACCATTGATGATGTCACTTCCGGTAAGACCGAAAGTTCGTCACCGAGCTGCAAACCGGACGAGGCCGCACCCGGCGCCTCATGCAAGTAGGCTGCAACCGGATCAGCTGTGAAGTAGGAATGTGGCGTCTCACCCACAGCAAGGTAGGGGACGTCCCTCTGTTCCTCCGCAGGCAGCATATGGGCATTTTCGGCATCATCTGCGATGGCGGATCTCGTCGGACGCTCCGGAACCTCAGCAGTCTCTGGAAAGGACGCCTCTGGACCGGAACACGACAGGAACGGGAAGGTAAGCTATGACTTCTTTTCAACAGGTCCTGCCTGGTAGAGATCCTCTTCTTCACTTAGGGGGGACACCTCCACCAGGATGGACTGTCAGGGCGAGCCTGTCACCTGGGCGACCATGCTTATGGAGCTACCATGCTCCGTGGTCACCTTGGGACCCACACCCGACACCCCTGGAGAAGTCCACTCACCCTCGTCATCTCAGAGGTGGGGCTAGTACATCAGCATGAATTGACTCGGCATGAGCCAACCAGCACAATGGGTGGCACCCTTTGTTTGGCGCCGAAAGCTTGCAACTTCTTTTGCAAACTTTTACAAATACTGAACTGCAGCCCATGCTGTCCGGTTTTCTTGGCGGTAGCGCCATCTTGGACTGCATACACATATCCACCATGCGGTGGATGCCATTTTGAGACTCTGGAACAGACTCTAAACTTCAAGCTACAGCCCTGTCCCCACATGTACACAGGGTCCCCCAGCACCAACTGAAAGGGGCCCGGCCCTATGATGTAGCTTGAAGAAGGGTATCCATGCTCCCTGGTATCATGCCCTCAGGGTACGCCCCAACACAGTCTCTATTTTGGATTGGGTCTAGGCTAATCCCCATCCTGCTGTCGCCTCAGGGAGAGACTCCCCCCTTCCTTGACTCGAATGGGTGCCCAAGGTCCCTGGTGAAGCCTATGGGGCTGTGGCGGTGAAGGAGTTAACCAGGCCAATAATAAAAGGTCTCAGGCCCGGCTGGATACCCCTAAACATTGTTGGGGATGAAGGGGTTAATTGTTGGTCACCACAATGCCATGTTTCCCCTATACATTAACTGTGTTGTCCCCATTTTGCAGCAGAAACTACCTGCAGTACTGTGAATGAATGTAAAATGTGCCAATTGTATTTGCAACACAAGGGGGAGCTGCTAACGCTGAACCAAGCGTTAATTTAATAAGTGTGCCTGTGATTAGCTTGAGAGAGAAGGAGCGCCGTTCCCGGAAGATCCGCTTTCGTGTGACGTAACTTCCACCCGGAAGTCCCGCCTCCTAGTGACGTACCATCTGCCCCGAACAAGTGGGGAATCACAGGAAGGCTCTTCGGCTGCTTCTGCAGAGGACTAATAGCCCGGCACTCATCTCTATTGCCTGTTACCACTTGGAATCTTGTGAGTAAGGTCCCAATTTTACTCCATCTGGACCTGCTGCAATCTTTTAGTCTTCCAGAACCCAATATTTTATGTTGTTTATTAAATAGCTTTTAATTCATATTAGCCTTGCTAGTGTTTGTCTTGTCTGTTTGTCTGGTTTTGTTCTCAATTGTTTTGGACTTATATGTCAGCACACATTGTTTGGCATACTGCACCATAATTTTGTTTGCTTTCTCTCCACATATTTCACCTATGCACGGTGGGAGCTGCATATCAATTCCTTCACTGCCCTTATGCCAGAGGACACTGTTGGGACTATTCACGGAACGTTTGGACATTCTATACATTTAATTGGACTTGTAAGGCGCCGGTTTTCCTTTTTTCCTTGTGTCATCTATTGTCTGATTGTGCTATCAGTATTTACCAGGCGGCCTAAATACCCACTCTAGGGTTCACAATTTATATGTGTGTATATTTTATTTTATTTAGCGCTGATTTACACCATCTTTTTTGTCGTGCCTGCGGTTAGCAGTTACCTTGAAGTTCTGAAGTACTTCCTAAACCCCAGACTCTTCAGAGAAAGTTTTAACCACAAAGTTAAGTGGATAAGTGGTCTGCGGTCCAGCTGAAGTGCCCGGAATGCTTCAATGTATCCTGCGGTCTCGTTATCCAATTGACCTTAATTGATGGAATGCTTCTGCGGTTACCGAGCCGGCAAAGGAGGATACATTGTATGCCAAGAGTCAACCCGCAAACCCCATCACAGAGCTTATTCAACTTTGGTTAGGAAAGAGCTAGCACTCTAATTTTTGGTATGCAGTTAGTAGAGGGTATACCCTGCACATACATATGGTTTTTTACATCTCTCACACACACAGAAGGTATATATATAAATAAAGTGTGTTTCAATGTATTTTCAAATGTAAAAGCAGGAACCCTTTCCTACCAGCCCGGCAATGAATACATTAACATGACTATGTCTTAAGGGTGGATGAGCTGAGGGATTTTTCATCTCCGTACTTCAAAGGGCACCCTGCTAGGTTGGTTCCCCAGTGTCTAGAGAAGTCTGGAGTTGAAAAGCCTCAGAGACCCTAGGTGTTAGGGTGGCCGGGATTTTATCAAGCACCAGATGCCGGTGAGAAGTATGGGCAATTCATACTTGGTTGCCAAACCCCATACTTGCTGTCGCCAGGTAAGAGGTTGGGCCCGGTATGCTAAGCAGTTTAGGCGTCAAGTTAGCACATGCTCTGAGCAATCCGGGAAGCAACTTCTGCCCTTTTTGTAAGCTACTGGCAAGTCTGGGATAGGTGGGAAAAGTTGTTCCTACTGGAGGATTGGCTGGGTATGTTAAAGATAGGACCCTTAACCCTATAAAAAATACCTGCAGCCCAGTCCTAGTCAGATTCACCTGATTCATCTAAGATCAACCAAGAAACGTCCAAGGACAGCGTCAGCGGTTCTGGAGTGTGAGGGTTAACTACACCGTAACGGAGATTTGCACCCCTCTTCCAGAATTCGTTTGAGCTAAGGATTCACGAACGAATCCTGTAAGGACTAAATTAACATCTTTCCTCCGGCGGAGATACAGGGGTGGAAACTTGTGCCCCTAGCTGAGGACTGTCGCGCGGTTCAAATCGTGCACACCCACTTGCATGCGTGCAGGGGTGCCCAGAGACTTTGTTTCCCCACCCAGTAAGTGTTTATCCAGTGTAATTATGAAGAATTGTGTGTTTGTCTTTAAAGGAAATAAATTACAATTTATTTTGCTGCCTGGACTGGGTGCTCAATCCAAAATCCCGGTATTAATGTGTTGGTAAGACCTGGTTTACCGTAACAGGGGCCTGGCCCCTTCTTCCTTTACTGTCTGCTGCTGCATGCTGCTTTTAAAGTCCCTTAAAAGCTTGTCCTGATTCTCAGCAGTGCCTCCAAATGTAGCCCTGTTTCCCCCCTCCTCTGGGAGATTCTACAGTCAACTACATGGGCTGTGTGTGTATGATGCTGAGGCATACCTGTTGTTTCAGGAGAACTGAGTAGCCGCAATGTTAAGGGGCAACAGGACAGGCTTTGGATCGCTTGCAGGAGTTTTGTTTCATGGTACAGCGCCTCCAGCTGTAGTGGGCTCCCGGGTTTCAGGACATCAGTTCCCACCACAACACCCTTTACCCCTCCTGCCCAGGAACTGACACCCATTCAGAGGTATATTGAAAATGGGTCTTTATTTGGCATCACTGCAGCAGCTCTTCATACAGCAGAGTATGATCTCCGAAGTCCCAGACTTCTGGAGGGTGCATACCCCAATAGTACTGGGTATTTAGTCTAGATGGCCCCCAGGCATAAGCCTGGGGTGGCCAGCTCATCTGTGCAATGGGAGAGACTCACAGCCCATGCTCTGTCCTTCAGCTCCAGAGCAAGACTCCTAAATTTGATACTCCCACTTGAAAGTCTCTGGAAGGGACAGGCTCATGAACTGTACCTATCCCTGATAGGCTTACACAGGCCATGAGTCACCATCTTACTTCATTCACTTACAAGTGGGGCATAAGGGCGGGTCACTGGCCCATAGATTAACCTGTTACTGCCCTGAACGTACTAGTGGCTTACATAACAGATGCATTATGGGGGAAAGAGAGGTATTATGGGACACACCCAGTTACATATACATAGTGAAACCTTAGTCTGTCTGACATAGGAGACTTTTGCGTGCATCTTTTGATCAAATCATGACACGCCTGCTTACCTACGTCAAGGTAGGCCTCAATAGCAGGTCCCTATGCTAACCCTTTGCATACACATTCTAGTGAATTATGTGAGATATGTTAAATATGCCCTGAACGGGTTAATAAACAAAGCATATGCTTCTGTGACTTAGTGCAATTAAAAACGGGTATATACCAGTAAAGATACTCACATATAGGCAAGTCTTAAGACACTCAGTTTGCCGGGCAAGGGTAACCAGGCTTCATAATAAAAGGTTAAGCCCTCTTGTTGCTCTTGGGTCCCTGGCAGCTCCCCAGCACCACAAGCCAGGGGCCCGGTATATGTAAAAATAAAGTGACCCCTGATTTCCCACTTTCCATGTTCCCGTTACCCCAGACTCATCAAGCTTGCTGTGTGCACGTTTTAGGTGGGATATTTAGGTGGGGTATTTAGGAGGGATATTTAGGTGGGATATTTGGGTGGGATATTTAGGTGGGGTATTTAGGTGGGATATTTGGGTGGGATATTTGGGTGGGGTATTTGGGTGGGGTATTTACTGTAGGTGGGGTATTTAGGTGGGATATTTGGGTGGGATATTTGGGTGGGATATTTGGGTGGGGTATTTAGGTGGGGTATTTAGGTGGGATATTTGGGTGGGATATTTGGGTGGGATATTTAGGTGGGATAATTAGGCGGGGTATTTAGGTGGGATATTTAGGTGGGATATTTAGGTGGGATATTTAGGTGGGATATTTGGGTGGGGTATTTAGGTGGGATATTTGGGTGGGATATTTGGGTGGGGTATTTGGGTGGGATATTTAGGTGGGATATTTAGGGGGGATATTTCGGTGGGATATTTAGGTGGGATATTTAGGTGGGATATGTAAGGGGGATATTTGGGTGGGATATTTGGGTAGGATATTTGGGTGGGATATTTAGGTGGGATATTTGGGTGGGATATTTGGGTGGGATATTTGGGTGGGATATTTGAGTGGGATATTTATGTGGGTTTAGTAAGGCGGGGTATTTAGGTGGGATATTTAGGTGGGATATTTGGGTGGGATATTTAGGGGGGATATTTGGGTGGGATATTTGGGTGGGATATTTGGGTCGAGTATTTGGGTGGGATATTTGGGTGGGATATTTAGGTGGGATATGTAAGGGGGATATTTGGGTGGGATATATAGGTGGGATATTTGGGTGGGATATTTAGGTGGGATATTTGGGTGGGATATTTGGGTGGGATATTTGGGTGGGATATTTAGGTGGGATATTTAGGTGGGATATGTAAGGGGGATATTTGGGTGGGATATTTGGGTGGGATATTTGGGTGGGATATTTGGGTGGGATATTTGAGTGGGATATTTAGGTGGGATATTTAGGCGGGGTATTTAGGTGGGATATTTAGGTGGGATATTTAGGTGGGATATTTAGGTGGGATATTTGGGTGGGATATTTGGGTGGGATATTTGGGTGGGATATTTAGGTGTGATATGTAAGGGGGATATTTGGGTGGGATATTTGGGTGGGATATTTGGGTGGGATATTTGGGTGGGATATTTGAGTGGGATATTTAGGTGGGATATTTAGGCGGGGTATTTAGGTGGGATATTTAGGTGGGATATTTAGGAGGGATATTTGGGTGGGGTATTTAGGTGGGATATTTGGGTGGGATATTTGGGTGGGATATTTAGGTGGGATATTTGGGTGGGATATTTAGGTGGGATATTTAGGTGGGATATTTAGGTGGGATATTTAGGTGGGATATTTGGGTGGGGTATTTAGGTGGGATATTTGGGTGGGATATTTGGGTGGGGTATTTGGGTGGGGTATTTAGGTGGGATATTTAGGTGGGATATTTAGGTGGGATATTTGGGTGGGGTATTTAGGTGGGATATTTGGGTGGGATATTTGGGTGGGATATTTAGGTGGGATATTTAGGTGGGATATTTAGGTGGGATATTTGGGTGGGGTATTTAGATGGGATATTTGGGTGGGATATTTGGGTGGGGTATTTGGGTGGGATATTTAGGTGGGATATTTAGGGGGGATATTTCGGTGGGATATTTAGGTGGGATATTTGGGTGGGGTATTTGGGTGGGATATTTGGGTGGAGTATTTGGATGGGATATTTGGGTGGGATATTTAGGTGGGATATGTAAGGGGGATATTTGGGTGGGATATTTAGGTGGGATATTTGGGTGGGATATTTGGGTGGGATATTTGGGTGGGATATTTAGGTGGGATATGTAGGGGGGATATTTGGGTGGGATATTTAGGGGGGATATTTAGGTGGGATTTTTAGGTGGGATATTTGGGTGGGATATTTAGGTGGGATATTTAGGTGGGATATTTAGGTGGGATATTTGGGTGGGATATTTAGGGGGGATATTTGGGTGGGATATTTGGGTGGGATATTTAGGGGGGATATTTGGGTGGGATATTTGGGTGGGATATTTGGGTGGGATATTGGGTGGGATATTTGGGTGGGATATTTAGGTGGGATATGTAAGGGGGATATTTGGGTGGGATATTTAGGTGGGATATTTAGGTGGGATATTTAGGTGGGATATTTGGGTGGGATATTTAGGGGGGATATTTGGGTGGGATATTTAGGGGGGGATATTTAAGTGGGATATTAAGGTGGGATATTTAGGTGGGATATTAAGGTGGGATATTTAGGTGGGATTTTTAGGGGGGATATTTGGGTGGGATATTTAGGGGGGATATTTAGGTGGGATATTTAGGTGGGATATTTAGGTGGGATATTTAGGTGGGACATTTAGGTGGGATATTTAGGGGGGATATTTAGGTGGGATATTTGGGTGGGATATTTAGGTGGGATATTTGGGTGGGATATTTAGGGGGGATATTTGGGTGGGATATTTGGGTGGGATATTTGGGTGGGATATTTGGGTGGGATATTTGGGTGGGATATTTAGGGGGGATATTTGGGTGGGATATTTAGGGGGGATATTTGGGTGGGATATTTGGGTGGGATATTTGGGTGGGATATTTAGGTGGGATATTTGGGTGGGATATTTAGGTGGGATATGTAGGGGGTATATTTGGGTGGGATATTTAGGGGGGATATTTAGGTGGGATATTAAGGTGGGATATTTAGGTGGGATATTAAGGTGGGATATTTAGGTGGGATATTTAGGGGGGATATTTAGGTGGGATATTTAGGTGGGGCATTTAGGTGGGATATTTAGGTGGGATATTTAGGGGTCGATATTTAGGTGGGATATTTGGGTGGGATATTTAGGTGGGATATTTGGGTGGGATATTTAGGTGGGATATGTAGGGGGGATATTTGGGTGGGATATTTAGGGGGGATATTTAGGTGGGATTTTTAGGTGGGATATTTGGGTGGGATATTTAGGTGGGATATTTGGGTGGGATATTTAGGTGGGATATTTGGGTGGGATATTTGGGTGGGATATTTAGGTGGGATATGTAGGGGGGATATTTGGGTGGGATATTTAGGGGGGCTATTTGGGTGGGATATTTGGGTGGGATATTTGGGTGGGATATTTAGGGGGGATATTTGGGTGGGATATATAGGGGGGATATTTGGGTGGGATATTTGGGTGGGATATTTAGGGGGGATATTTGGGTGGGATATTTGGGTGGGATATTTAGGGGGGATATTTGGGTGGGATATTTGGGTGGGATATTTGGGTGGGATATTTAGGTGGGATATTTGGGTGGGATATTTAGGGGGGATATTTGGGTGGGATATTTGGGTGGGATATTTAGGTGGGATATTTGGGTGGGATATTTGGGTGGGATATTTAGGTGGGATATTTAGGGGGGATATTTGGGTGGGATATTTAGGTGGGATATTTAGGGGGGATATTTGGGTGGGATATTTAGGGGGGATATTTGGGTGGGATATTTGGGTGGGATATTTGGGTGGGATATTTAGGTGGGATATTTGGGTGGGATATTTAGGTGGGATATGTAGGGGGTATATTTGGGTGGGATATTTAGGGGGGATATTTAGGTGGGATATTAAGGTGGGATATTTAGGTGGGATATTAAGGTGGGATATTTAGGTGGGATATTTAGGGGGGATATTTAGGTGGGATATTTAGGTGGGGCATTTAGGTGGGATATTTAGGTGGGATATTTAGGGGTCGATATTTAGGTGGGATATTTGGGTGGGATATTTAGGTGGGATATTTGGGTGGGATATTTAGGTGGGATATGTAGGGGGGATATTTGGGTGGGATATTTAGGGGGGATATTTAGGTGGGATATTTAGGGGGGATATTTAGGTGGGATATTTAGGTGGGGCATTTAGGTGGGATATTTAGGTGGGATATTTAGGGGTCGATATTTAGGTGGGATATTTGGGTGGGATATTTAGGTGGGATATTTGGGTGGGATATTTAGGTGGGATATGTAGGGGGGATATTTGGGTGGGATATTTAGGGGGGATATTTAGGTGGGATTTTTAGGTGGGATATTTGGGTGGGATATTTAGGTGGGATATTTAGGTGGGATATTTAGGTGGGATATTTGGGTGGGATATTTAGGGGGGATATTTGGGTGGGATATTTGGGTGGGATATTTAGGGGGGATATTTAGGTGGGATATTTAGGTGGGGCATTTAGGTGGGATATTTAGGTGGGATATTTAGGGGTCGATATTTAGGTGGGATATTTGGGTGGGATATTTAGGTGGGATATTTGGGTGGGATATTTAGGTGGGATATGTAGGGGGGATATTTGGGTGGGATATTTAGGGGGGATATTTAGGTGGGATTTTTAGGTGGGATATTTGGGTGGGATATTTAGGTGGGATATTTAGGTGGGATATTTAGGTGGGATATTTGGGTGGGATATTTAGGGGGGATATTTGGGTGGGATATTTGGGTGGGATATTTAGGGGGGATATTTGGGTGGGATATTTGGGTGGGATATTTGGGTGGGATATTGGGTGGGATATTTGGGTGGGATATTTAGGTGGGATATGTAAGGGGGATATTTGGGTGGGATATTTAGGTGGGATATTTAGGTGGGATATTTAGGTGGGATATTTGGGTGGGATATTTAGGGGGGATATTTGGGTGGGATATTTAGGGGGGGATATTTAAGTGGGATATTAAGGTGGGATATTTAGGTGGGATATTAAGGTGGGATATTTAGGTGGGATTTTTAGGGGGGATATTTGGGTGGGATATTTAGGGGGGATATTTAGGTGGGATATTTAGGTGGGATATTTAGGTGGGATATTTAGGTGGGACATTTAGGTGGGATATTTAGGGGGGATATTTAGGTGGGATATTTGGGTGGGATATTTAGGTGGGATATTTGGGTGGGATATTTAGGGGGGATATTTGGGTGGGATATTTGGGTGGGATATTTGGGTGGGATATTTGGGTGGGATATTTAGGGGGGATATTTGGGTGGGATATTTGGGTGGGATATTTGGGTGGGATATTTGGGTGGGATATTTAGGTGGGATATTTGGGTGGGATATTTAGGTGGGATATGTAGGGGGTATATTTGGGTGGGATATTTAGGGGGGATATTTAGGTGGGATATTTAGGTGGGGCATTTAGGTGGGATATTTAGGTGGGATATTTAGGGGTCGATATTTAGGTGGGATATTTGGGTGGGATATTTAGGTGGGATATTTGGGTGGGATATTTAGGTGGGATATGTAGGGGGGATATTTGGGTGGGATATTTAGGGGGGATATTTAGGTGGGATTTTTAGGTGGGATATTTGGGTGGGATATTTAGGTGGGATATTTGGGTGGGATATTTAGGTGGGATATTTGGGTGGGATATTTGGGTGGGATATTTAGGTGGGATATGTAGGGGGGATATTTGGGTGGGATATTTAGGGGGGATATTTGGGTGGGATATTTGGGTGGGATATTTAGGGGGGATATTTGGGTGGGATATATAGGGGGGATATTTGGGTGGGATATTTGGGTGGGATATTTAGGGGGGATATTTGGGTGGGATATTTGGGTGGGATATTTAGGGGGGATATTTGGGTGGGATATTTGGGTGGGATATTTGGGTGGGATATTTA
The DNA here is from genome assembly GCF_040206685.1 of Ascaphus truei. NCBI lineage: Eukaryota > Metazoa > Chordata > Amphibia > Anura > Ascaphidae > Ascaphus > Ascaphus truei. Next base: position 372,060 of record NW_027453826.1, read on the forward strand.
GGTGGGATATTTGTGTGGGATATTTAGGGGGGATATTTGGGTGGGATATTTGGGTGGGATATTTAGGTGGGATATTTGGGTGGGATATTTGGGTGGGATATTTAGGTGGGATATTTAGGGGGGATATTTGGGTGGGATATTTAGGTGGGATATTTAGGGGGGATATTTGGGTGGGATATTTAGGGGGGATATTTGGGTGGGATATTTGGGTGGGATATTTGGGTGGGATATTTAGGTGGGATATTTGGGTGGGATATTTAGGTGGGATATGTAGGGGGTATATTTGGGTGGGATATTTAGGGGGGATATTTAGGTGGGATATTAAGGTGTGATATTTAGGTGGGATATTAAGGTGGGATATTTAGGTGGGATATTTAGGGGGGATATTTAGGTGGGATATTTAGGTGGGGCATTTAGGTGGGATATTTAGGTGGGATATTTAGGGGTCGATATTTAGGTGGGATATTTGGGTGGGATATTTAGGTGGGATATTTGGGTGGGATATTTAGGTGGGATATGTAGGGGGGATATTTGGGTGGGATATTTAGGGGGGATATTTAGGTGGGATTTTTAGGTGGGATATTTGGGTGGGATATTTAGGTGGGATATTTGGGTGGGATATTTAGGTGGGATATTTGGGTGGGATATTTGGGTGGGATATTTAGGTGGGATATGTAGGGGGGATATTTGGGTGGGATATTTAGGTGGGATATGTAGGGGGGATATTTGGGTGGGATATTTAGGTGGGATATTTGGGTGGGATATTTAGGTGGGATATTTGGGTGGGATATTTAGGTGGGATATTTGGGTGGGATATTTGGGTGGGATATTTAGGTGGGATATGTAGGGGGGATATTTGGGTGGGATATTTAGGGGGGATATTTGGGTGGGATATTTGGGTGGGATATTTGGGTGGGATATTTAGGGGGGATATTTGGGTGGGATATATAGGGGGGATATTTGGGTGGGATATTTGGGTGGGATATTTAGGGGGGATATTTGGGTGGGATATTTGGGTGGGATATTTAGGGGGGATATTTGGGTGGGATATTTGGGTGGGATATTTGGGTGGGATATTTAGGTGGGATATTTGGGTGGGATATTTAGGGGGGATATTTGGGTGGGATATTTGGGTGGGATATTTAGGTGGGATATTTGGGTGGGATATTTGGGTGGGATATTTGGGTGGGATATTTAGGTGGGATATTTAGGGGGGATATTTGGGTGGGATATTTAGGGGGGATATTTAGGTGGGATTTTTAGGTGGGATATTTGGGTGGGATATTTAGGTGGGATATTTGGGTGGGATATTTAGGGGGGATTTTTGGGTGGGATATTTGGGTGGGATATTTGGGTGGGATATTTAGGGGGGATATTTGGGTGGGATATTTAGGGGGGATATTTGGGTGGGATATTTAGGGGGGATATTTGGGTGGGATATTTAGGGGGGATATTTGGGTGGGATATTTAGGGGGGATATTTGGGTGGGATATTTGGGTGGGATATTTAGGGGGGATATTTGGGTGGGATATTTGAGTGGGATATTTAGGTGGGATATTTGGGTGGGATATTTGGGTGGGATAATTAGGTGGGATATTTGGGTGGGATATTTAGGGGGATATTTGGGTGGGATATTTAGGGGGGATATTTAGTGGGGATATTTAGGTGGGATAGTTAGGTGGGATATTTGGGTGGGATATTTGGGTGGGGTATTTTGGGGGGATATTTAGGTGGGATATTTAGGTGGGATATTTGGGTGGGATATTTGGGTGGGATATTTAGGTGGGATATTTAGGGGGGATAGTTAGGTGGGATAGTTAGGTGGGATAGTTAGGTGGGATATTTGGGTGGGATATTTGGGTGGGATATTTGGGTCTCCTACCCCTTGTGACGATCGAGAGGATTTGGCCCGGGATTAAAGGGGTTACACCCCAATTGGCCACCCTCTACCCTCACTTGGGAAGCAAGGGGTTAACTGGGCTGAGGTCCAGAAATGTGATTTAACCCTTGTTATAACATGAAACTGTATATTGCCCTGTTCCCATGTTTTATTGTTATATCAGTGTCTGCATCACACACACACAAGGATCCATCCGGGAGTCCAAGGGTTAATAGTTCTTTAATGATTATAGCCCTTTGTGTAATTTTCCTGCCTTTTCAGGCACCATTTTGCAGGGTCCCATAGGCCGCCATTAGGGCTCAATGCATTCTAATGGCGAATCTTGCTGTTTTGGTCCTGTTTCCTGTGAAGACCAGCAGGTGGCGTCCGAGAGGAGGAGCGGCGGTTTCCCATTGTAAGTCAATGGGCCCATTGACTTCAATTGAGGTTCCTCGACGGCGCTTTCCAGGGACGAGTTGGCTGCTGTCCAAACCGCAAAACCGCAAAGCGGATACTTTTTCTATAAGAGAGCTTTGATCACTTAGCAGTCAAGTTCAACGACATGTGGCGTGGGAATAAACAGTTCTAGAGCACCTAGAAATAAAATTCTTTTTGTCCCTAGTTCCTAGGCCTCCCCCCACTCGACCACAACCGGGTCCCCGAATCCTGGACCCCCGATAAGGGTCGAACCGTGAAGAGCGGGTCGCGCCATAGGTTCCAATGGCGGTGGTAGAAACAGCTCAAGAAAACGGCTAAGTGTAAAAAGCTGAAATTTAGGAATCCATATCTCCGGTTCTGGAGGGTCCAGAGGGCCAGGGTTTGGGGTAGCTGTAGTCATTGCTCCGGCATCGCTGCAGAACCATCCTTGACCCTCTTGGACCAACCCGACGGAGTATGGACCCCCTTGAAAGTTCAGGACTTTTCCCATAGGCTTCAATGGCGGCCAATCTCCATTGACCAGCTGTGGCGGAAAAACCCCATTGACTTCAACGGCGGCGCGGCCCCGTTGAAAGTCTATGGCGGCGGATTACCATAGCTTCCAGCGGCGGCGGTTTGCCATTGAGAGTCTATGGCGACGAAGCCCGTTGTTTTCAATGGGGATTTAGTGAAAAACTGTGATTTAATTTACAGCTGAGTTTTTGTATTAAAATGAGAAACGGTTTAAAGTGTATTTGTGTAACTCCGGTTCCGAAGGTCATAGCAAGTCTCAAATTGGACCATAGGGTATCCCAGTTCCGGCATTGAGAACTGGGAAGTTTGGATCCGCTGGACCCAACGGAACCGGACATTTTAATATGTTTGTGTTTTATCTTTAATACTGTGTCCCAAGGTATGGACAGGAACCAGTGGAAATTCCCTTGGCCATAAGGCAGCAGATGGTCAGGGAAAGCGTCCCAATGTCTAGAATTTAAGTGCTGTTCAAAGGAGTTTATCACCTACACTGTTTACAGGAGGGCGGAGATGACTCAAACCAGAGCTGTCCATAAGTGTCTCATTTAACACCTCACAACAAAGGGTATCCTGCCAGGAATTCCATTTAGCAGACTGGCTGGCATTCCTGATGCAAATATGGGTGGCTGCAGAAATAAGTCCCCAGAGTCCAACTGAGCATGTGCCAACTAGCAGGGGGCATGTATCAAAATGTGTTCCCATGTTAGTGAGTGGCTACAGGTAATTGAAAACCAATCACCTGTACTTAATGTTAAGGATAGGGTTACAAAAGATATATAAACTGTGGTAATCCCTATATCCATTTTTCTTCTATACCATCTTGATTGCTGAGAGAATTGCTATGCAATGTCTGCATGCAAGGCCTTTTCATGGCTTTTCGTGTCTTGGGATGATGAAGAGTGCTGTATGAACTGCCAGTCCAGATGTGACTGTTTCTTCATTTCCATCTTTAAGTAAGTGTCCATATTTTGCCTGTTATTTGTATAATCTGTTGTGTTCACCTTTATCAAGGAATAAATTATATTTTATCATATCTAAGTCTCGTCCCAGTTCAACCCAGTTATATATTATATATATATTTTTTTGGTGTATTATTAATAGCCTGCCACAAAGCTCCCATCACACCCCTGATCTCGGCAACGGCAACAACCATTCTTCTGGGAAAACGGTACCGGCAAGTATTCACGCAATACACCCCATCTGGCCTGGCACCATCTAATACCACAACCCGGACACGTCCCTTGCTCTGTCGGTGTGTGTATTCATACCTGCCACCTCAGTTCTAGGGACAGGTTTGGTCTGCGGGCTACTCTGGCGTAACATTATGACGAGCCCACAAGACGCAGACCAGGCCGAACTGAGGCAAGCAATCTCTACTCTGATACAGCAAAACCAGGCCATGGCCGATCAGATTGTGGCCCTAACACGCCAAATGGCCAAACTTTTGGCTCTGGTACCAGAAGCACCTGTTCCTCTTTCTCCTCCACAGGCGGCAGAACCAGTCAGACCCAGCAGTCAGGACGTGAAGATACCACCTCCCAAGTCGTACGCCGGCAACCCGCAGGAGTGCAGAGGTTTCCTTAACCAGTGCGAGGTTCAATTTGAAATGGCACCCCTTCAGTACGACACCGGCCGGAAGAAGGTAGCGTACGTGTACAACCTACTGACGGGCAGTGCGCTGGCATGGGCCTCGCCAGTCTGGGAGTTGCGCCCGGACCTGACACAAGACTACCTAGCCTTCAAGGGTGAGTTCCGACAAGTCTTTGATTCCCCTGCATGCCGGGAGATGGCGTCTGTTTCCCTCCTCCAGATAACTCAGGGGCGAAGATCGGTGACACAGTATGCGGTGGAATTTTGCACACTCGCCGCCGAGACGAACTGGGGACAAGAGCCGCACATCTCCATCTTCTGGCAAGGTCTCTCGGAGTCCATCAAGGATGAGCTTGCTCGGCAACCCAGGCCAGATCAATTGGAGGCTCTCATCGACTTGGTCGTACGCATTGATCAACGCATCCAGGTACGACGCTCGGAGTGTCAGCATGCCCGGCCACTAATCTTCCAAGCACCCTTCCCCAACTCTCCTCTGGTTCCTAGACCGCCTCCTTCGCAGCAGCTGGCACTGGAGCCTCTCGAGCCAATGCAATTAGGGGTGCAACAGATCCGGAATCCACTACGACAACACCGCTACGCTGGTGGACTCTGTTTCTACTGTGGATCCCCTGAACATCTGGTCCATGCATGCCCTTTGCATCCTGGAAATGGGAACACTCAGTGAGTATGGAGGGGCTCTCACTGGGTGTTATCTCTTCTCGTCCCCTCCTCAAGGAGGAACTGCCTAAGAAACTCACGATTCCTATTTCTCTCGCAGGCGCTGAGTTTCACACATCTACTGCTGCCTTTATCGACTCCGGTGCTGGAGGAAACTTTGTAGACCTCGATTGCGCCAAACAGAACTGGATACCTTTGGTGAAGAAGGCCCAACCTATTGCCTTGGTTGGGATTGACAGACGTTCGCTGTCTCCAGCCTTTATCTCGCTACAGACCGTACCTCTCCTCCTATCTACCTACTCCCACAGTGAGACCCTGGTCTTTGACGCCATCCAGGCCCCAGGTATGCCGATAACCCTCGGCCTACCTTGGTTGCAGAAGAACAACCCTCCAATTGACTGGGTCTCATCTACCCCTTTCACCTGGAAACCGAGGTCAGGGAAGGCTCCCAAACTCTTGGCTAACACAATGACTCAGGACTCCATTCTTCCCCCTGTGTGCCACCCTTTCCGCGAGGTCTTTAACAAGGTCCGTTCAGAACAATTGCCTCCTCATCGGTCCTACGATTGCCCCATTGATTTGGTCCCAGGATACACCTTGCCCAAGTCCAAGACTTACCCATTGTCGATCCCTGAGTCTGAAGCCATGAAAGACTACATAAAGGAGAATATTGAGAAAGGATTCATACGGCCCTCCAGTTCCCCGGCGGGAGCAGGGTTCTTCTTTGTGAAGAAAAAGGATGGTACTCTGAGGCCATGTATTGATTACCGGGGCTTGAACGGTATCACCATCAAGAACGGCTATCCTCTCCCCTTGATCACGGAACTCTTCGATAAACTGCGTAGGGCTAAGATATTTTCCAAATTGGATCTCCGTGGGGCTTACAACTTGGTCCGCATCAGGCAGGGCGACGAGTGGACGACGGCCTTCAACACCCGCTGTGGGCATTATGAGTACCTCGTCATGCCTTTTGGTTTATGTAACGCCCCGGCTGTCTTTCAGGACTTTATTAATGACGTATTTCGTGAGGTGCTCAACATCTTTGTTATTGTCTATTTAGATGACATTTTGATCTTCTCCAAAAATCTTCAGGATCACATTCGTCACACCTCGTACGTCCTCTCACGTCTACTCAAACATCACCTGTATGCCAAACTAGGGAAGTGTCCCTTCCATCAACGCTCTACCCAATTTCTGGGCTACATTATTTTGGACTAAGGCTTTTTGATGGATCCAGGTAAACTCCATGCAGTTACGGAATGGCCTAGACCAGAAACTCTCAAGGCTATCCAGCGCTTTTTAGGATTTGCGAACTACTATCGGAAGTTCATTCGCAATTTCTCCACTCTAGTGGCCCCCATCACGGTGTTGACTAGGAAAGATGCTGACCCTTCTGCCTGGTCCGCCGAAGCTATCTCCGCCTTCCAGTCCCTTAAAGAGGCATTCGTCATGGCACCGATCCTGCGCCACCCCAACACGGATCTTCCCTTTGTAATAGAAGTTGATGCATCGGACTGCGGTGCAGGGGCTGTACTATCACAGAGGTTCTCGCCCCAGGATAAACTTCACCCTTGTGCGTATTTCTCCAAGAAATTATCCTCCGCCGAGAGGAATTACGATGTCGGCAACAGAGAGTTATTGGCCGTTAAAATGACACTACAAGGGTGGAGACATCTGTTGGAAGGGTCAAGGGAGCAATTTTCTATCTTAACGGACCACAAAAAGGTACTTTATATTGAAGGAGCACGTCGCCTCGGTCCTCGACAAGCTCGCTGGGCACACTTCTTCTCTCGCTTCAACTATCACCTATCCTATATCCCGGGAACGAAGAACGTGAAGGCAGGTGCATTGTCCAGACAATACTCCTCGGAAGACAGGCCTGAGGCAACTTTGAAACCTATTCTACCTCCCGAAAGAATTTTGGCTACTTCCACCTTCAAATCGCTAGACAAGATCAAAAGGGACCAGCAACAGATCCCTTCAAACACGGCGATCCCCTCTAACAGGCTCTTCGTCTCGCCCAGATTCATTCCAGAGGTCCTAGATTGGGGACACTCTTCTAAACCCGCAGGTCACCCGGGCTTCAGAAGGACGTTAGACTTAATTCGTCAGAACTTTTGGTGGCCCAGTATGTCTAAAGACATTGCGGAATACACTCGCGCTTGTCCTGTATGCGCCCAGAACAAGACACTTCCACAGAGACCTCAGGGACTTCTCCTCCCATTGCCAGTGCCTGATCGTCCATGGTTCCATATCTCCATGGATTTCATAGTCGACCTCCCTAGGTCTAGGGGCTTCAACACCATTTTAGTTGTCGTAGACAGGTTTCGAAGATAGCCCACTTCATCCCCCTCAAGGGATTGCCCTCCTCTCCCGCCCTAGCAGACATCTTCTCCGAGCATATCTTTAGGATCCATGGCATTCCATCTTCCATTGTCTCTGACAGAGGATCCCAGTTCGTCTCCAAATTCTGGAGGACCTTCACTAAAAGACTGGGAATTGTCTCTTCCTTCTCCTCTGCATACCACTCCCAGTCCAATGGACAGACAGAGAGAACTAACCAGTCGCTGGAGAAATACCTCAGATGTTTCATCTCCGATTCCCAGGACGATTGGTCCCAACTCCTCCCGTGGGCAGAGTACACGGTCAATTCGGCCCGAAGTGAATCCACCCGAGAATCTCCATTTTTTGTCAATTATGGGTTTCACCGCCCCTGCCTACCTATTTCTAATGTTTCTTCTGGGGTACCGGCGGTAGACGAACGGATTTCCACTCTCCAAGACATTTGGTCCAAGGTACAAAAGTCTCTCCACAAGGCCGCCGATACTGCTAGAATACAGGCCAATCGCCACCATCGGCCGGCACCCAACTACAAGCCAGGGGATTTAGTATGGCTCTCGTCAAGAAACATCCGCTTGAGAGTCCCTTCCCCTAAACTGGCTCCTAGGTTTTTGGGACCCTTTCCCGTCGTGGAGCAGATTAACCCTGTGGCGTTTTGCCTTTAACTACCACCCTCCATGAGGATCCCAGACGTTTTTCATGCCTCGCTATTAAAACCCCACATTGCCAATCGTTTCTTTTCTAAACAGACCAGCAAGCCAGATCCAGTCACGGTACTCAATAACGAGGAATACGAGGTACAAGCCTTACTGGACTCCCACATCTCCAGGAGGCAGCTTCAGTTTTTGGTCCACTGGAGGGGTTTCGGACCCGAGGAGAGGTCTTGGGTTCCGCTCAAAGGCATCCATGCGCCCAGCCTCCTGATGACTTTTAGGAGGAAATTTACGGACAAGCCGTTCTTTGATCGTCCTGAGGCCGATCCTGAAGAGGGGGGTATTGTTAGGAATGTGAGCACACAGCGCCTCAGGCGGAGCTCACGGCTCTCTCCTTACACTGCTCAGACCCTTCCACTACAACCATGCAAGCCCCCTTCAGCTTCATCACTTACCCCTCAGCATGGTGGGACGCTCCACGAGGTACTTCCTCCACGCTCTGCACCGCAGCCGTCGGCGCGGAATCGCCGCCCCGCTCGCACGTGCGCACCCCACGTTGCTTCTTCTCATGCACACGTCGGACTTACAGTGCACACACACAGCCCTTGAACTTATCCCCACTCAGGCTCCGCCCCCAAACACCGCACGGTTACAATCTGGCTCTTGCTGAGTGTCACCTGAGCTCTAAGAACAGCAGCCAATGCACTGAAGCTCCCTGGGCTCCTCCAGGCACGCCCCCTCTCCTGGTTGGCTGTTCCAGCTTTATATACCCTCTCTGTTCTGTGCTTCCTCGCTCGTCATAGTTTTTGTATGGGTGTTTCACAGTGCTTGTTCTTTGATTCTCTCTTACGCACCTTCTGGCTCACTTCGACCACGGCACTCATCTCGATCCTTCCATACGTCTTCTACCCCTGATCTCGGCAACAGCAACGACCATTCTTCTGGGAAAACGGTACCGGCAAGTATTCACGCAATACACCCCATCTGGCCTGGCACCATCTAATACCACAACCCGGACACATCCCTCGCTCTGTCTGTGTGTGTATTCATACCTGCCACCTCAGTTCTAGGGACAGGTCTGGTCTTCGGGCTACTCTGGCGTAACAGCCATGCCTTGAAAGTGGCTCGCAGGCTTATATGCTTTGGCCAAAGGGTTAACTAAATAACCCTTTTTCAAGAGATATATATAGGTTTTCACTGTGTATTTTTGTCACATTGGATGTTGCGCTGGACTTCTTTGTTTCTTGTTACATACAGTACATTTAGCCACACCCAGTAGCACTCCTTTTGAGACTTAAGTAGCAGGGTTCCCCCTGGGCCCTCCTCCTTACCTCCACTATGGTGGTTAGCACAGGTATCGCATCCGTCAGTGGTAAACCCGCTGGCTAACCAGAGAGATGGGGGCCAGTTGCAGGGACCGCTCCGGTGCCCCGGAGGCTCCGCGGCGCATCCGAATAGCGGGGGTGCCATTTTGGTTGTCTGCGCATGCGCATTGTAGTCGCGGAGGCCATGTTGTGGTTGGCGCGAGAGTTCGCGCATGCGCAAGTGTAAGCGCGCAAAGCTGCAGCCAATAGGAAGAGGCTCCGAGCTGGGACTACATATCCCATGAGTCTCTTGGGTGATCACATGCGTGCAAGTGGCCAATAAGGTTGGCTGGATCCCTGCTCATAGGAAAAGGATACATTTGGCGCGCTGGAACCACGCGTCAGTCAAAGCTTTGACAAGGACAGGGTAGGAGGTATGTGCAGGGGTATGTGACTCCTGCACTAGGCCAGAATCACCCCTGTTAGGCCCCAGCTAGGCCCAGACTCCCCTCAGCTTGTGGTTGCTGCAGGGTCTGGCCCATGGGTTAGGGGCATGGTCCTGTAGAACCAGCATACAGCAAGTGAGGGACACAGCCAGGACGCGGGGGCATCCTGGCCCTTGGTGTCCAGACTGGATCACCATCTGCAGATTGAGAGACATTCTTAAGGTGGATCGATCCACGCGTGAGGCACCCACCTTTGAGGCATTGTGGATCACACTTCTAGATCCGTGGATCCAAGTACAGCATCTGTGCACCCGGGTGTGGACACACCCGGCAGGTACTTCACCACAACACATTCACCAACCAACAACTCAAATTAGTGGGCAGCACTGTCTCACACATGGGTGGGTGTGGAACTCTGAGGACACGGTGTTGGGGAACATGGTGTGGGGTTGCAGGCCTATGAGGCATAGTGTTTCAAGGTGACACTACTGTTATATAACTGTTATGCATATAGTAAACTGTTTTACCCATGATCTTGTGTATTAGTTACTGTATGTGGGTCTAGTGTCGGGGGTTATTCTACACCCTAGATACAAGGGTGAGCAAACTTTTTATGCCGAGCCCCCCTTTTCTTCTATAACATTTCTTGGGCCCCCTCTGTGGCGGTGAAGGGGTTAACCAAGCCAATAATAAAGGTATTATACCCGGCTGGTTAACCCTTCACCTTGTTGAGACTGAAGGGGTTAATTGTGTGGCCACCAAAATGCCATGTTTTCCCTATACTATATCTTTATTGACCATGTTTTGCAGCCCCAGAAGCTAGCTGAAGTGTTATGAATGAATGGGAAATGTGCAAATGGTAGTCGCGACTGTGAGGATTCGCCATTCTGATGGTTCTGTCCCCTTAACCCTTACTCACTCGTCTGGTTCCTGTGGCACTCAAGAGAGGCAATCCAATGGTGGTACTTATGCACGGTGCGCGGGCATTGCGCGGGTCCCGTCGGTCTCCGCTGTTCCTGGGTCCGGGGATCGCTCTCTGTCCTCTGACATTGCGTGGTCTCCCCGGCGGTCTGTGGACCATGTCTTTCGTTCCCGCCCCTGTCCTGACGTCAGAGCTACACGTTGCAACTATACACGCGCGCACTCTCTGATGCGGTCTCTATCGGCTGTGTAATAGGACACACCTGCGCGATCCAGCAGCCTATCAGAAACAGCAGTTCTGCTTCCTGGATACCTCCAATTGGTCGGAGGCCCTTTAAATATGCTCTCTGTACTCTCATACCTCGCCGAGCATAACTTCTGTGTGTGACGCTGAACCTCGCTACTCCGTGCCTTTCTGCCTTTACCTTGCTGCCTGACCTTGCTTGGAACCTTGGACTTTGTATTATTCTCCTGCGCTGACCTTGGCTTTGGATATGATGACTCTACTCTCTCCTGCACTGACCCTGGCATTGGAATACAATGACGCTGCTCTCTCCTGCACTGACCCTGGCTTTGGAATACAATGACGCTGCTCTCTCCTGCACTGACCCTGGCTTTGGCTCTACGACAACTCTTCTCTCTGCAACGTATTTTTGTGGCAACGGAGGACAGGGAGCTCCCTATCCTGATGAGGACATACATCATATTGCTTTGGTAAGTAGAACTGTATTTATTGACTTTATTTATGCTGGTTTATGTGTTTAATAATGGGCAAATAATCTATTATCAATATTTGGATCATATTATCTAGATATGGATAATAGTTATTTTGCACATTACTGTACTGTATGTGTTTGGTGGGGGGGAAATGGGGTCTTGATTTATTTAAATGTAGGACATGGTTTTTTTTTTTTACATACAGGGTTGGTACCTTAGGTCTGCGGGGACCTATGGAGACCACCTAAGGACACCCGGACGCCCACGGGTACCACCTGTGATCCCTTGGGGGACACCTACAGGGAAGAACCGGGCCCCCCGACCCCTGTGGGCTGACCCAGGGACCCCCAAACACTCACGGGCCCACCCGTGGACCACCTGGAGGCCCATGGTGCCTAGCGGGACCAGTCGGAGACCCCTAGACACCTGTGGGCACGCCCCTCTGGTGAACTGTCGGGCCTGCGGACACCCGTCAGGACCACCTGGGATTACCGTAGGCCTGGGGTATTAAGCCTGTATGTAAAATAATAAATCATGTTTTTATGGGGGGGCACAAGGGGTGGGTTATCTATGGTTTGTTAAATATGGTAATGTTTATTGTGGGGCCTAGGAGGTGGGTAGTGGGGCTGTTCTGTGTAGTGTTTTTATTGTGGGTAGTGGGGGGGCTGAAGGGGGTATTGTCCCCAAGGGTGGGTGGGTAGGCCTCCCGGGTGGGTAGTGGGGGAGGGTGGTTAGGCCTCCCGGGTGGGTAGTGTGTGAGGGTGGGTTACCCCTTAATTACTATAGCTGTTACTAACCGCTTTGGTGATTAAGGGGTTAGGGGACATTAGATTGTCTGTCTCTTTTTATTCTTGTGTATTTTTTGCAGCACCGGAGGGAAGGGACGGGGTGAGGATGAGGACGCCTTCATCGTTGGTGCCTGGCAGGGGTGAATGCAAGATGTATTTATTTAATTTCTGCTGCTTATTGTATTTTAAGTGGGCAAATGCACTCCTATCCATATGTGGATTTAGTAATTTTGCCCATTACTGTACAATATGTGTTAGGGGCGGGACTGGGGGTATTTATTTAAAAGTATTTATGTATTTTTAATTTTTTTTGGGGGCAGAATTGGTACTGCAGGTAAGCGGGACCCCCGGACACCCGCGGGGACCACCCAAGGGCCACCGCCGGCCTATAGTATAATTCCTGTGCATCCAAAAACAATTAATATATGTTATGTATGTTAGGGGGCTATAGGGGGTTTTGGGGGCACGGGGAGGGTGTATTGTATATTGCAATGTTTATTGGGGGCAATTGTCCCCAATAAACATGCTATTGTGCCTTAACCCCTTCATTGCCTTAGTGTATAGCCGCTAAGGTAATGAAGCTGCTTTAATGTATTTTTTATTAATAGTATGCGGGAGCAGGGGGTCTCCTGAGCTGAACCGCTTTGATTTCTGGCTCAGGGACCCCCTGCTTCCCGAGTTACAGGCCCTGGTATGGGGCATTGGATGCCAGTGTCGCTGCCATTTTTATTGCTTCCCCGTCGATTGACGTGTGACATGTAAATAATGGAGGAGATACCGGCACCCCATATCTGGGTCTGTAACTCTGGATGCAGGGGATACCCAAGGCTGATATCAATGTGGTTCAGCTCAGGAGACCACCTGCTCCCGCACACTATTAATAAAAATTACATTAATGCAGCTTCATTACCTTAGCGGATATTCGCTACGGTAATGAACTATTGTTTATTGATATGTGTGTTTTGACACTAGTGATGATGTGCAGGGGGTCTCCTGACAGAACCGCGTCTGTTTCAGCCTGTGGAACCCCTTGCTTCATGAGATACAGGCCCCGTTATCGGGTGCCGGTATCCCCCTGCAGAATTTAAATGTCCCGGTCACGTGATCGGGACATCTCCAAGCAGAGGGATAACGGCCCCCCATAACCTGGCCTGTATCTCGGGAAGCAGGGGGACCCCGGATCTGAAACCAACGCGGTTCTGCTCTGGAGACCCCCTGCTCATCTACACTAGTAATAATATTTTTATTTTAAAATATTTTTTTTCAGGCGAGATTTGGGAGTGGCGGATCTCTCTGCTGCTGACTCTCTGCTCAGGTTTCTCTCACTGATATTCGGGCCTTCCTGCATACCGTGAGAGCAACTCGTCAAAAACATGGCGAGTTCAAAACCAGCCGAAAATGCTTTTTCAACGCTTAGTGTATAGGCCCCAATGTCTTTTATTCAGCGCATCACTTTAAACAACAGTTTAAGGAAATATACAAAGAAATAAACAGACAAATAATACATGGTTACAAATACAGTTACATAATGGGCAGGGTATACATTATATACAAGACATTGCGTGCACAGTTAGAGATAATATATATTATGGGCGAATGAAACAGTTACAGTACAGATTAAAATGTGAGGCAGCCTTAGATTTTAAAGAACTTAAACTGGTGGTGGATGTGATAGTCTCTGGTAGGTTGTTCCAGTTTTGGGGTGCACGGTAAGAGCTGTGTCTTTCCGGACCAATGTTCTGGGTGAGTCCCTGGGCTACCAGCTTGGTGCCAATGTGTCCACCCAGACATTGGACATGAAAGCCACAGAGGATGCTAGAGGTGTGAAGAGCATTTGGGCAGGAGGTTTAGGATTGAGTACCCATGTTCGGGGATGAATGGAAAGTCCTCAGGACTACCATTTGCTTCTGTGATGGTGAGGGGGTAACCAGGCTCACTAATGAAGGTCAAGCCCACTTGGTTGCCCCTGAGTCACATGGTGGGGTCCTAGAGTGTCAGCCCTTGGACCTGGCTGTCGTGTATGTACTGCTATGCCTTATATGAAAATATGCAACAATAAAGAATTTTTGTGTTTTTGCCGTTTCAGGAGTGCCAGCAAGATTGCTAGGCTATGAGGTTCAGGGTGGGTCTTGCGGAGAAATTATTTTCAGATTGTGACTATGTAGTGGTGTTCCAGCGTTACTGGGTACCCCAAAAAGATAGCCGTGAATCAGGTCAGATTCTTGGATACCTTGAAGCACAATACTCTGGTCAAAGTCCTATGCTGAAAACGTTCTTGCAGCTCACCGCCAGGAGTCCCTGCTTCAGCACGGACCAGAGAGGTAAAAAAGGGGCATAGGGATCTGTGTATCCCGGGTATAGTCAGGGGTCCCTGGGTTAGGGGGAGTCCCCCACAGTATATGCCCAAACCCCAGGACCCGATATAGGGGTTCGGGGTATTTCCAACTGTGTATAAGGTTGCGAGAGTAAAATTATTTCTAAGTCCAGCTTCGGTACAATTGAAACAACCCTGAAAATGAACCTAAGCATTATTTGAAGCAACTTTTATTAAAAGTTCTTATAGGAAGGTCTAGGAGCTCTGAAAATGAACATGCGCGTCTTTTCAGCAGATCCTAGGGGATGCAGGACTTAGAAGAAGTTTGTATGATTTTTATTAACAGGGTGTATAACAGTGTATATGTGTATGCCCTGTATATTAACTGGGGAATTTCCAAGTCTGTGGTTCCGAGAGACCAGTTGGCCAGCAGGCTTGGTGCCACTAAAGATATTGCAGCTGTCGTGCGCTCCGGACAGCGCCTGCTTCTGTTTCTAGATGAATAAGCCAGTTTGGAGAGGGGGAGGGGGTATACTGACTTGGGCATATGTCGGAGAGCAATGAGGTGTCCTGGAGTGACAACCGGTAAAGCGACCGGGCTCCTGACTAACACCAAAATAACTCTTGCAGTGCCAGACATAAAGGGACACACTCAATGGGTTATGTACAGGGTCGTGGAGGTAAGGAACAGCTTTCTTACCTCCAAATGAGTCCTCCTGGTCCCGCTGGCTTCAGTAGTGTGGAGACCCTACATCCGCGGTACACAGCATGCAGAGAACCTCCTCCTCCCCCCTGAGTGGTGTTTCCGGAATGAGAGGAGTAACTGCAACCAACAAAGTAGAGTGAATTCAGGGCACTTAAGTAGTTGACGGGTAATCCTTAGCCAAGAATAATGAATAAAAATAGGGTACCTAGGTATGGAAAAATAAAAAGGCTTTATTAAGGCATAGATGAGTGACAATAAAATGACAAAAATGGTACCCTATTTTTATTCATTATTCCTGGCTAAGGATTGCCCGTCAACTGCTTGAGTGCTCTGAATTCACTCTACTTTGCTGCTGCCACTGTGTCTGGAAGAGTCCCGGACTTTAAATTCTCAGAGATGCCAAGCTGTTAGGGTGGGCGTAGTACCGGAGTTACACTCAAGTACCCACGTCTTGACATGAATATGGGCTATCCGGAAACCATTTGCCCAGCCCTAGACTCTGAGAATCCTGGCACAATGGGGGTTATGCTAAGTGGAAGAGGTGCCAAGCTGGCGCATGCCCCTTAGCAGAATTGAAATCAGTGCTCGCCCGGCTTCAGAGTACCGACAACTCTGTGATAGGCTGGTAGAAATATTCCCACACGTTGATTGGCTATAGCGTTTTGTGAATGGGACTGAAAATCCTATAAAAAACCCAGCAGCCAATCAGTTTGTTGATATTCTAAGCGCCAAGACAGCAGCGGCAGATTTGAATTGACCAAAAGATGCTCTGAGAGAAATAGGCGCGAGCCGGCTTCAGGGATTTCAAGGCAAGAAATTTTTCTAAGTCCCACTTTTCGGGGCCAAGTCCTCAGAATAGAACGTAGCGGTCGCGGCTGGAACTACACGCCGAAAAGAGAAGCAGGACGTTTGGTACTCGCTCCCGGTCAAAGGATTTTGTCATCTCCGGAACAGATACAGCGGTGGCGTCTGGTAACGCATGCCGAGTTCCGTTCCAGGACTTTTGCGGGTACATCTAGGTCAACCAAAGACTTTGTTTTAAGGAGTATCTGAGTTAGGAAATTATAATTTTTTAGCCCAGATCCCCCAGTAAGTGTGTTTCCCTCTGTATAAGTGTAACTCACTGTGTGTACGTCTGTTTCCCAGACCCCCAGTAAGTGTGTTTCCCTCTGTATAAGTGTAACTCACTGTGTGTACGTCTGTTTCCCAGACCCCCAGTAAGTGTGTTTCCCTCTGTATAAGTGTAACTCACTGTGTGTACGTCTGTTTCCCAGACCCCCAGTAAGTGTGTTTCCCTCTGTATAAGTGTAACTCACTGTGTGTACGTCTGTTTCCCAGACCCCCAGTAAGTGTGTTTCCCTCTGTATAAGTGTAACTCACTGTGTGTACGTCTGTTTCAGTGGAATAAATGACAATTTGTTTTATTCCTTGGTTTTGCTCAATGAATGATCTCAGGACATACTTGAAAACGAGAGGTAACTCTCAATGTATTACTTCCTGGTAAAACATTTTATAAATAAATAAATAAAATCCTGGTTTAAAGGTGAGATTGTCTGGTCTCCCGTGGCAGCCTGCCCAGACGGTGAGGAGCCTAAATCAGCGGGTGGCTTCTACATACCAAATGGCAGAGGTGGCAATTTTGTGCATGCCCATGGCGGATTCAGATGTCCCACTTTCCCAGCTTCAGAAGACTGGCATCGCTCTGATTGGCTGGTTGAAAAATTTCCACGCTCGGATTGGTTGCAGTATTTCATGAATGAACTCTTAAATACTATAAGAATCCCTCAGCCAATCCGGTGATCAGATTCTAAGCACCAGAACAACAGTGGCAAATTTGAATGTACTAAAATATGCTCTCGGAGAAATGTATTTATTTATAAAATATTTTACCAGGAAGTAATACATTGAGAGTTACCTCTCGTTTTCAAGAAATAGCAGCGAGACGGCTTCAGAAATTTCAGCTTTTTGGATCAAGTTCTCAAAAAGGAACGCAGCAGTCGCGGCCGGGATTGCAAGCCGAATTTAGTTCCACGACGTTTGGAGCTAACTCCTGGTGAAGTGCTTTCAGGACCTACGGAGGAAAGAGAGCGGTGGCACCAGGAACGTTCTGCAGATTTGTGTTCCAGGACATTTGAGGCTAAGTCCTGGTCAACTAAAGACTTTTGTTTTTCGTTCATTTCAACTAGAAAAGTCTAGTTTTGTAGCCCATACCCCCAGTAGGTGTTTCACATGTATTTTGTGTCCCACTGTGTGTATGCCTTTACATGCAAATACATTTACAATTTATTTCGCTTATCCTGTTTTGCTCAGTGAATGATCCTGGTAAAAAGGTGTAAATGCCAGGTCTTCCATGACACTTGGCCACCTAGTTTATCCATGTCCCTATTTTCTGTCAAATTGTATATTTCGATGCATCTATACAATAGGGGGCACCTGCATCCAGATATTAACATGAAGGTTGTGGAGAACAAATGGGTTCAGACTTTTAGGTACTGGCTGGACTAGTCATTGAAATTAGCTGGTTATGTCACAGAGAAGGCTGAGGCAGAAAAGTGACATTGTGACATCAGGTGTGAGCCCCCCAAGCAGTGCAGACTCTCTCAGCTGTGAGATTTGTGATACAAGGTTTAGATTTTACCTACATTTTGAGCCTAATTTGTTTCTGGATTTAAGTCTACTTGAAATTCTAATTTGATCCACAACATTTTCTATCAGAACCCAGAGTTGTGGTAAGTGTGTGACATGTTTTATTGTGATTATGTGTTTGACATTTCTGCTATGGTATGTGTTGGCTCCTGATGAAATAGAAAAAGAAAAATAGCGGAGCACAGCAATTGAGGAGGCTGGACAAAAATAGCAGTGAAAAAGTTTATTTAAGAATACTAAATCCCCATAGTCAACTCTATGGCTCCTTATGATAGAAGGTTTCTTTTGGGATGGGATCAGAATATCAGACTGAGTACAGTGTTAATATTACTCCCATTGCCATGTTGTTATTGTATATACAGTATGTGTCTGTGTTTGTATGTTAATCTTCTACATGGTCTAGATGTGTCCTCGCCTCTCTCTCTCTATATATATATATATACAATGCAAAAGAATAGAAGAAGCACACAAAAGATTTGGTAGTGTGAAAAGACTTCCAAGTGTATTAATTCATCGGAGCGTAACAAGGTAACGTTTCTGGACAAAAGTCCCTTCCTCAGACCAAACAACTGGACTTTTGTCCAGAAACGTTACCTTGTTACGCTCTGATGAATTAATACACTTGGAAGTCTTTTCACACTACCAAATCTTTTGTGTGCTCCTTCTATTCTTTTGCATTGCTATTATTCAGGATCCAGCTTTGGGATGCCGGGATCAACGGAAGGTGAGCACCAAAAGTAAATACTGAGTTAACCCTTTCAAACAGTGGTGTGCCATCTATACCCTCTTTTTGTATATATACATGTAAAATATATATTTTTTTATTTTATTATATATAAATATATATATATATATATATATATATATATATATATATATATATATATATATATATTTATATATAATAAAATAAAAAAATATATATTTTTAATTACATATATATTCTACATATTCTATATATATTTATATACAGTATATACATATTCTATATACAGTATAAACATATTCAATATATATTTATATACAGTATATATATATTCTAGATATTATATTTATATTTATGTAACGGATATTCCCCCTACCTCAATCGCATATAGAGTGCATGTGAGAGGGAACCTATGTGTTACCAGGTGTGGTGCGTATACCTGCAGGTTCACAAGAGGCCTGAGCCTCCGCTTGCTGGGAACCTGGGGTGAATCCTCTGGAACGATCTTGGTTACAGCGCCTCCACCTGTGTAGGATTCTAGGAGTGTAGAAGGATGCCTACACAGTAAGCACATACACTGAAGTATATATAATAACAGTTTACTGTATATGAAACATGACCATACATCAATCGTAACGTAATATATATATCCTTTTCTCGCTGAGTACAACTGGCCAACGCGTCACACAGGACGCAACCCCCACCGTGTTTCCCACACCATGTCCACTGTCCCACAACCAACCCCATGTGTGTGGTGGCCGCGCGGCCCACTAGTGTGATAGTATATATATATATTGGTGGTGCACTTATGAAGGTACCTACCGAATGCTCCTGCACCCGGGCCCGCAAACAACTTCGAAAAGGATCCACCGCTCAGAGATCCCTTCTGCTATATCCTGCCTGCACCAGCACGATGATCCCTCAGGGGCGATCCCACCCTGGAGATAGTCCTGCTCTCTCTGTAGAGTAGGCTTGATCCGAAGCCTGTTCATGGGAAGGGTAGCTTCCGCTGTGTCCCTAACTGACAATCACTAAGGGGGCAGGGTTCCTAACCTAGGGCCTGTCCCTGAAGCACTACAAGCTGTGTATGGCTCAGGACCTAACTGGGACCTAGGGGACTGCTGGCCTAATGCAGTGGGTCACAGACCCCTGCACTCACCTCCTATCCCTAGCTCTTCCTGGTCCTGACTCCTAACGTGGGCTCTGCGCGCGAAATGTATCAATCCCAGAGAGCAGGGAGATACAGCAACCCTATTGGCTCCCTGGCGTCATGGTGTGCGCTCCTGAGGCTCATTGGACTTGTAGTCCCTTCTATAGCCTCCTCACAATTGGTTGCCCTTTCGCGCGCATGTCTTGCGCCTGAGCGAACTACCAGAGGCTTCCCGCTGCATCGCTATACTGCGCATGCGCGAAGAACATACATGGCGGCGCCCTGTGCGGTCGGGCTGCCGCGGAGTACCCGGAGCACTCCCTGCTCGGACCCCCACCCTCCATAAACACCGGCGGCTCTGCCGCTTGGCCCCGGCAGCACGCAGCATCGCGCCCGGCAGTGGAGGTAACGGGGGGGGGGGGGCGTGGTGCACAAAGGGGCCCAGGGCTACATTTATATACAGTATATACATATTCTATATATATATTTATATACAGTATATACATATTCTATATATATTTATATACAGTATATACATATTCTAGATACATTTATATACAGAATATACATATTCTAGATATATTTATATACAGTATATACATATTCTATATATATATTTATATACAGTATATACATATTCTATATATATATATTTATATACAGTATATACATATTCTATATATATTTATATACAGTATATACATATTCTAGATATATTTATATACAGTATATACATATTCTATATATATATTTATATACAGTATATACATATTCTATATATATATTTATATACAGTATATACATATTCTATATATATTTATATACAGTATATATATATTCTATATATATATATATTTATATACAGTATATACATATTCTAGATATATTTATATACAGTATATACATATTCTAGATATATTTATATACATATTCTAGATATATTTATATACCGTATCTACACATGTTAAATATATAGAAACCCTGTCTTCCCATAAGAGAAGGCACAAAAGCAGCAACACTCAGATATAGCAAAAAGACATGTATTAGCAGTGACAAAACAGCACACTATAAACCCAACGTTTCATCCTGGCAGGACCTTCTTCAGGGGTTACACCTTGACTTGGCTTTACATTTGTTGCTTGGAGTGCTGGCTGCTGCTTTTTGTTATATATAACAATATATATATAACAATATATATATATATATATATATATATATATATATATATATATATATATATATATTCATGTAGAGGTATCAGTACCGTGTTAGCCGAGCTTCAATAATCAAAAAATAAATAGATGATACCGTTCTGTGGCTAACGAAATGCTTTTATTTGTGCGAGCTTTCGAGATACACTGATCTCTTCTTCCGGCGATGTTACAATGAATGAAGCAAGGATTACTTAAAAACAGTGTCTCTTGGAATGTTATCTGTGCTTGTCCTTCCCCCGGTGTGGATGTGTTTTATGGCTAGAGCTGTCAAAGGGTAACTGAAAGCAAGTGAAGAAAGAGTGTGTATGTGTATCAGTGTGAATAAAAATGAATGGAGAGCCCACAGTATATACAGTGCTCTACACAAGGTGTGTGTGGAGTGAGAGGGATATAAATGGTGTGGGTGGGTGTGGAAATGTGAGAGTTTGTAGCACAACTAAAAGTGTGTGTGGATAGTATGTGGTCCCTATTGGTGTATAGGGATGGAAAAATAAGGATTCCCCCCTAACACATACAGTAGAGGCAGCGATTATTCTAACAAAAACCAGTGGCAATTCCCCAAAAGACCCAGGTACATTCTGAATACATGCCTTAAACTTTCCTTAAACTAGCCCCAGCATTTCTGCATTGATTAATGGCCTATCAGATTAACAGCGGGGGTCCCTGGCAGTCCCATTCAAACTGAATTGGACTGCCAGGGATCCCTGCTGTGTTAATCCTATGGGTCGTTAGTCAATGCAGAAATGCCTTAAACGTGCCTCAAACTAGCCCAGAACATACCCAGCACATACCCAGCACATACCCAGCACACACCCAGCACACACCCAGCACACACCCAGCACACACCCAGCACACACCCAGCACACACCCAGAACATACCCAGCACATACCCAGCACACACCCAGCACACACCCAGAACATACCCAGAACATACCCAGCACATACCCAGAATGTAACCCGGCTAGTTTACAGCAAATGTTAGAATAAACGTTGCCTCTACTGTATAGCACAGTATGTACAGACATGGCCTTTAGCGCTCATGGGAAGAGAGTTCGCTAGTGTCAGTAATGACTCATAAAATTTTGATCTCTGTTTAGGCCACTGCTAAGTGTCCCGAACAGTTGCATAAATTTGTATTCATGCAACCGTCTCTCTTTCGGGGTTTTAAGATTACCTTTGAGTATGGCAACCCTCAGATCGTTCATCTTATGGCCAGAGTCAGAGAAATGTTCGCCAACAGGACTGTCTCTTGTTCCGCGTGTGATGCTGTGGCGATGCAGGTTCATTCTCTTGTTTAGCCCCTGTCCTGTCTCACCTATGTAGTAGCAGCCCCCTGGGCATTCCATGCACATGATGAGGTACACGACATTGACACCTCTAGCCATAAAACACATCCACACCGGGGGAAGGACCAGCACAGATAACATTCCAAGAGACACTGTTTTTAAGTAATCCTTGCTTCATTCATTGTAACATCGCCGGAAGAAGAGATCAGTGTATCTCGAAAGCTCGCACAAATAAAAGCATTTCGTTAGCCACAGAACGGTATCATCTATTTATTTTTTGATTATATATATATATATATATATATATATATATATATTAGAACAATATTAAAGACAGCGCCTTTCGCACACTACACCCAAATTGCTGCAGCCCTGATCTAAAATGGCAAGATAATGCACCCAGCACAGATGCCTAGTACCAATAAGACATATGAATAAACTTGTGGTAAGAAACAAGCAAATGTACAATGAACTAAAATATTAAATGCCAGAAAATGAAAAAAGAAAAAAGTGTGTGTAAAAAGAAATAGTAAAAAATTAATGAATAATAATGAAAAAATATTTGATAATCACAAAAATGACCTATGGACCAAAAAGAAATATATATATATATATATATATATATATATATATATATATATATATATATATATATATATATATATATATATATATATATATATATATATATATATATATGTAATTGAAAAAGTAAATTACATAAAAATAAAAATGTAAAAAATGAACACCATAAAATATGAAAAATTCAATCAATACTTAAGTCCATAAGTGTCCATGAAAGTGACAATTATAAAGTCCAGGCTGCTTCTTCTTGGGCTCACCAACCTCCCAACGATACCTATTAGAAAAGAAAGAGATAAAGCGCCCGATCCTTGTATAAAATCAGATATAAAAGGTTTAATAAATCATGGACAGACAAATGTACACTCACACTTTGTCAATAAAATAAAGGCATGTTATGGGACCAGACCATGCACCAGATCGAAGACTCCACAGTTCTCCTCCGTTCGATTGCGGTTGAAATGCCTGCAAATGGATCACGTGGCATAGAAACTACGGTGGTCGAGCAGTCCAGACGCCAGAGTGAGGACGTCAGTGAAGATTTCCCTGGTCCCTGATTCGTGAGAGAGCAATGGCGGCCGCACTGAACAGAGAAGTTCCGGTTTAAAGGGAAAAAACCTATTTCGGTGATTGCAACAGCAGTAACATGCCTTTATTTTATTGACAAAGTGTGAGTGTACATTTGTCTGTCCATGATTTATTAAACATTTTATATCTGATTTTATACAAGGATCGGGCGCTTTTTCTCTTTCTCTTCTAATATATATATATATATACAGTGGTCGACAAATCACCAAAAAATCTACTCGCCGAACAAAAAAATCTACTCGCCACCTAGTACCACACGTGTGCTGCTTGGACCAATAGGAGCTCGCCACGATGTTAAATCCACTCGCCCGGGGCGTGCAAATGTATAGGTTTTTCAAACACTGTATATATATATAACATGTAGAATATATATATATATGTATATATATATATATATATATACCAAATATTCCTGTATGCTCATTTGCATGTCTTAGGCAGGTCTTTCACCATTATCACCCAGCACACAGCACTTCCACTGCAGCAAGGGATTCAGGAATATTTGCCATATGCTTTTCGGTGGAGGGTTTTTGTCATTTTTTTTAAAGTATATATATATATATATATATATATATATATATATATATATATCTCATGGTAAGTCTCTTCTACCTGTCATGTCAGACCTAAGCAGTCTGGGCAGTGACAGGTTAATCTGTGTGCTTTTGACTCTCCTGCTCCCTTTTGAGTGACAGAAGGTGGTGGTGATTCAAGGCCTGGTAACAGCCTATCTGGTATAGGTACAGACCTTGAGTCCACCCCTTCATGTTCCTCTGAAGGGAAGGGCCAAAAGTTATTGAGTTAGTCTGTTCCCCTCCTCATTAGGAGATGGATGTGAGTTCCCTCTTTCCCTGCTGGGAGAGGCCAGTCAGGTCTCATACCTGGCTTGTAAGATCTAAAGGCTCCAGACTCAAAAGCATGCATCATCCAGAAGCCTGGAATCTTCTGCGACCCTGTACCCACTGTTTTAACATCTATGCAGTGATGCAATAACGTTCCTGTTCTATTATATACCTGCCTGGACTGAGTCAGTGGGGTGGTGTATGGGAGAGTGCTTCAGGAAGAGACTGTCTCTGGTATCCGAACCCGGATGATATCACAAGCCTGTTGTGATCTCCACTACATCAAAGATCCACTCAGCTCTCCTGGACCAACAGGTATGCCTCAGCACCACACAGGGACAGTAACTAGCCGTGTATCTCCCAGAGGGGAAGGGGTACATGTGTTACAATTGGAGGGATGCAGCAGGGACATTGGTGCAGAAAGGATCCAGGGCCCCTGATGGGATGTTTCCAGTTACCCTTGGGCACCCATATTCTAGAAGGCGGATGAAGATCAGGGACCAGGGGTAAGCCACACCACACACATTTGGGAGATTCTGGGCACCTAACACAGACTGTGCGGGGAAGGGGGGGAGTTCTCCCTGGGCAACACTGGGGAGAGAGAGGAATCCCTGAATCCTTCCCTTTTCAACCGTGTTGGGGCGTACCCTGAAGGCAAGTTTCCAGGGAGCGTGATGAGCCTTCACCGCAGCTTAAAGACAGGGCCAGGGGTAAGCCTCACCATGCGCTGTGAGGAGCCCCTGGGTACCTTGCACATCTATTGTGCTGGTAGGTCGTCCCCCGAGGGCATAATATTGGGGAGTGGGAACCCATACCTGAGATAAGACATACCTATGGGGCTAGTTGGGGCGTACCCTGGTTGTATCATAGACCTATAAATGCCTATATTGCCTCATTTAAGACCAAGAAAATGAGGAGGACGGACCTCCTCCCCCAAGAAGAGGACAAGGGTGTGCCGGAAGAATATACAAATGAAGAAGAAGATACAGATAAAGACCCCAGAAGACCCAAGAAAGTGACA
The DNA here is from genome assembly GCF_040206685.1 of Ascaphus truei. Classification (NCBI taxonomy): domain Eukaryota; kingdom Metazoa; phylum Chordata; class Amphibia; order Anura; family Ascaphidae; genus Ascaphus; species Ascaphus truei. The sequence continues at coordinate 397,382 of NW_027453826.1, forward strand.
AATTGGATTACAAATTTACAGAAGAAGAAATAGAAAGAAGATAAAGATTTGGGATTTGTTTTAACTTGGTTCCTGGTCGTGGATTGGTTCGGGAGCATGCGGTATCCCTGAGATTCAGAGGATGAAGTCATCTAATGGTGCATTTACTGATCTGTGTGGTTGATTTGAAGTGCTGGTTGTATAAGGTGTGCAGTTAGACCCAGAAGCAGTTTGAACAAGGAAGCGGTTAAACAAAGTATAGTATATTGAAGTACAGTTTATTGTTAGTACTTCATAGTTGCTAGAATGAGCAGGATTGAAGATGCCATTCAATGCACATCTTGCCACATGTATGTGCACTTGGAGCAGCTGTTCCAAGGAGCATACCGCTCTAGGAAGTGTGAGCAGGTGGTCTCTTTTGAGTCAGAAATTGCTGATATGAAGTGCAACTTGCAATATTGAGGGACATTGGCAATCTTGAAAGGGGGTTAGAGCTCACTGAGCAGGCCCTTGCTTCGACTAGTGGTGCAGATGGTGGTGCTGTTATTGATGAGCAGGTAGATAGTTTGATTGCTGTTAGTGAGGAGTAGGTAGGTAGCTGGGTGACAGTTAGAAGGGGAAGCAGGGGCAATAGGGAGAGGCAGGTCGTTTCTGAGCTGACACATCCCAATAGATTTGCCATGTTGAGTGAAGATATTGGGAATGTCGGGGCAGAAATGGCAAGGCTGGGGGAGACTGATTCCTCTAGCAGCCAGGTGAATAGTTCCTCCAGCACAGTGAGGACTCAGGATGCTCAGATACCAAGAAAGATTGTGGTGGGAGGGGACTCCAATATTATGAAGGTAGATAGGGCAATCTGTTGCCATGACCGCATGAACCAAACAGTTTGTTGTCTCCCGGATGCTCAGGTTTGGCACATTGCGGATCTGGTAGACAGATTGTTGGGGGGGATCTGGGATTGACCCGGCAGTCTTGGTACATGTTGGCACCAATGACAAAGTTAGAGAAAGATGGAGGGTCTTAAAAAATTATTACAGGGATCTAGGCCAAAAGCTTAAGGCAAGGACCTCCAAGGTAGTATTTTCTGAAATAATACCAGTGCCATAAGCTACCGCAGGGTGACAGTCAGAGATCAGGGAGGTTAATGCATGGCTAAGAAAGTGCTGCAGGAAGGAGGGTTTTGGGTTTTTAGAGTACTGGGACTCCTTTTCTGAGAGGTGCCATCTATATTCTAGGGACGGATTGCATCTCAAAAGAAGAGGGATCTTCTGTGCTAGGGGGGAGAATGTTAAAATGGTTGGAGGAGATTTTAAACTAGGATGGAGGGGGGAGGGGAATGAAACAGATAACGAACTATATAGAATAGAGGAGGATACAAGGGGTTATGAACGTAGAATGGGGGCAAGTGCTAGTTTGACAAGCAGTGAGACACCCATAGTAAATACAGATAGTACTAGAAAACTTCTAAAAACTAAACCAAGTGGGCGCAGAAAGGAAGGAGCAGATAAGATAATAGTAGAGGCTGAAAAAATGCAAATGCATGCTTGCTAATGCAAGAAGCCTGACAGATAAAATGGGGGAGCTTGAATTAATAGCTGCAAGGGAGCAGTATGATATCATAGGCATTACTGAAACATGGTGGGATGAAACTCATGACTGGGCAGTTAATTTATAGGGCTATTCCCTTTTCGGAAGGATCGAGCAAATAGAAGTGGAGGTGGAGTATGTCTATATGTTAAACCGGATCTAAAACCTATTATAAGGGATGATGTTTATGAATGGAATGATGAAAATGTAGAGACCTTGTAGATAGAAATTAGCAGTGGAGGTAAAAGTATATGTAACAGTTTGCCCCCCCCCAATCGCAGATAGAGACCCTGTGTTGAAATACACCTGTGTTACCGTGTGTGGTGCATTACCTGATAGGCTCACAGAAGGCCTGAACCTCCACCGCTGGGAGCCTGGGGTTACCTCATTCTTCGGATACAGCGCCTCCACCTGTAAGGGTTCCCAACGGGGTGGGATGGTCCTCTTACAGGAACAATAATAATAATAATGCACGCACACAGTATATGCTAGCAACCGTTTTACTATAACTAATAACCTTGGTACTCTGTATCACACGGTAATAGGCATATAACTATACATATAGAAGTTCACCACCCACATATCAACATAGGTGTCCCCAAAGTGCCTGGGTGCTGGGCACCAATTCCCTGATGTCCCTTATGTCCAAGCCCACCCAAAGAGTTGGAGATAGCGCAATCCCGTGGAGTGTTAGTGCACTACTATAGGTACCTGCCCGGGGCTCCGGCACCCAGGTACCGCAGTATAACAGAATGGGATTCGCCTGATCCGACGTGCCGTCCGCCTATGCATGGGGTGAATTCCGGCGTGGATAATATCACCGTACACCATACACGTACCGTCTATACCTTGGGGCTGGTCCGTCTCCAGCCCGCAGGCCGCAGTCACTACGTGGCGGAGTCCTCTGTGAAGATAGTCTCTATCTAGAGGGGGTCTGCTCCCAGATCCAGTGTTCATGCAGCGCAGCAGATGAGCGGTTCCTTGGTCTAATCAACCAGCTTAAGGAGCAGATTCCTTACTTAAGACCTGTCCCTAAAGTACTACAAGCTGGGGCAAGGATAATAGTTATCTGGGACTTAGGGGGTAACTAGGCCTAGTATCAGGGGCCACTGCTCCCTGCACACACACACCCTAACTAACCCAGCTCCCAGCTCCAACTGACACTCTTCAAAAAACCTGTCTTAACTGTCGTCATCTCACAGCTTCACTGGTTGCCTAGCAACATGTAAACTGCAGCCTCTGAAGCTGCTATATTCCTATCTATCTAATTGCAGCCGCCCTATTGGCTAAGCTGCAGCATGTGACAATCCCCTGAGGGATACAGGGCTACACTTTCCCCTGGTAAAATCCCAACGGCCTCGCTTGGGACAGCATAACTTCTAACTATATGCACAAGAGTTATATAATAAAAATGCGGTACAAGTATATAACTTAACACCTTGCAATGCTCTACATGAGATTATACAATTAAGTGAACATTAAAATAACAGAATGTATCTTGGCTCGAGACCACTGCTGAGCCTCATAGTGGGGTGCCCCAAAGGAATCTTAGGCTACCCGGTTGGGAGGGTACCTCATTCTTTGACTTTTGCGAAGCTCTGGCTCTACTACTCTGGAGAGTAATGCGCATAATCCTGAGGCTCAGCCTCTCCCATTGAGGGTATAAATGTCTCTAGAATAGCTAGAATAAGGGAAGCAGGGCGACACTGTTTATTCTAATACGGCTAGAGCCGCAAGCCACAAGGTTTCCCGGCTTTGTTGTTGAATTCCCTCGGCGTGCCGCGCATCACCAATGCGTGGTCACGCTTCATCGGGAGCATGTGCGCACGGCGTGCGTACCCAGGGCTCCCCGAAGGGAGCCCTGGTGTCCCGAGATGTGGGGATGGCGGTGGGGGGCTCGGGGGGACACGGTGGACCCAGAGAGGGGAGGGGGGTGCCTCGATCGGAGGACCGATCCTCCGAGGCTCCGGCGCGCGCACGGGACACCTCGGCGTGCGTCCGGTATCTGTCGCGGCCGAGACCGGGTAAATGTTAGAATAAACTCGGCCGCGACAGTACATTACATATACCGGGGTATGCCTAAATCCCAGAACCCAGTGAGGGGTTCCGGACCTCTCTAGCCAGGTATAAGATGAAGAGGTTTATAGGGGTTTTAAGTTAACATGTAAAGTGTCAGCTCTACAGCCCGGTATTGGCTGCAGTGCTGTAAATGTAATCTAATTGTCTGTGTGTGTCCCGCTAGGCATAAGAGAACCACATCATTATCAGGAGTTACATTGTACAAGTAATGTGTCAGTGTGTGGCCCGCTAGGCATAAGGGGACCACATCATTATGCTGAGTTACAGTGTATCAGTTATGTATCCTGTATGCGCATTGCAATAGTGTTTCACTGCCAACCGCAAGAAAGGGAAAACGTTTTTAAACCACGGCAGCTTGCTGCATAGCGTATAAGCAGTAAAGCTAACTTTGGATAGGAATGTCCTAGCACTCTGATTTTTGCTATACAGAGGGCTAGGTGGTAATCATTAAAACGGTTATGGTTTCTGTATTTTAAACTTTCATAAAAAGTAATGAATGAAAGTCCCCCCCTCTTTTTGGTGTATTAAAATTATAAGAGCAAGGGCATTTACATTCAAGCAGGCGGAGCAGCGGAAACACTTGGTTCATAAGTACAGTGATTTCCAGATATATGGCCAGCCATTCCGACAAGTGAATAATGCATAACTTAAGTCAGGACTTCTAAGACATCCTGCTGAGATGATTCCAGAATGTCTGGGAAAGTCTGGACATAAAAAGGTACCGACATTTCAAAGTGTTAAGTGGAGGGAAGTAAATATAAACAGTTTTTCTTGCCAGATGTCCAGATGTCCATGGACAGGTAGACAACATGTTTCCAGGGAAGTGAACTTGGTTAGTTATGCTAGGCGGCTCAGGTGCGAAGTTAGAGCCTGACCGTAGCATACCTTGAAGCCTCGGCCCGGCTCCATGAAGTTTTGGCAAACCTGCCAATAGGTGGGATGATTTGTTCCCACGCCGTGATTGGCTGCACATTATACTAATAGGACTTGTGTGGTTTTAAAAGATCGTGCAGCCGATCAAGAGATAGATCCAACCAAGATTCCAACCAAGATTCATCTAAGCTACAGCGTGTGCTTCAAAGACTTTAACATCGTAACCAAGATTTGTATCCAGCTTCCAGTATTCCTTAGGACTAAGGATTTGCTAACCAATCCTGTATTGGGGGATTGAAAGATTACTTTCAGCGGAGTAAGAGTGGTTGCGAGAGGCACCACTAGCCAAATACTGTTTCGCGGCTCTGTTTTGCGCACCAACCCTGCTATTGGGAATTGGTGCCTAGAGACTTTATTTCTGTGAAGTTCATTTCGGGAAAATTTTATTTTGTTTTGCCCAATCCCAGTAAGTGTTATTTTGTTGTATTTCATACATTAAGCTGCGTACAGCTGCAGTGGCCACTATTCGAATTAACCATGCGGTGTATAAATCAGAATCCACATGTCATGGCGCGTGATGTTTTACAACCGTACCACCTGAGACACGTGCATAAAATTGCATTTTAGCGCGGGCTGCAATACCGTCGAGAATCTCATGTGGGCGATCGCGAGTTGCTGTCTTAAAAATCTAATGGCAATTGTCTTTTTGTGCCGTACAGTTCAGCAACTGTGTGTGTAATTGTATTTTGAAGATTAACGTTACGAGTTCATACTGCACAGAGTACATAGAAAATAAGCCCTTTCTGAGGCTCCTTAGGCATACACAGATTAAAAATATGATGGGTACAGGATAATAAAGGGAAAATAAGTAATACGAAAATGCATTGTCGCTTCTTCTTCCGAATGTAAAAAAAAAATTCTGCTCATGCGTGTACAGTATGTCTAAATGGAACCTTGTTGAAACACATAAGCGTGTCATCACATTTCTAAATGTATTATGTATTCTTTATTAATCAATTCTTTTGCTAGGCTTGCTCTTCTTTTCATACTGTTTTTATTTTATGCGCATGCGTGTACTGTACATATGTCTCATTGGAACCTTGTTGAAATGCATCTGCGTGTCATGGCTTTGGCACATGCGTGTATGTCTCATTGGAAAACCTTGTTGAAAAGCATATGCGTGTCATCACATTTAGGTGCATGCGTATATGTCTCATTGGAACCTTGTTGAAACACATATGCATGTCATCACATTTAGGCGCATATGTGTAAATTCAACTTCTCATTCAATGTGAATTTCAAGTCTGAAAAAAAGAAAAAAAAAACTTTTTTTATTTTTTCTGGACATGGGCTTGCATAACAATTTTTGTTTTTCTTAGAATCAATCACTAGCTTTTTAATTCTATACTAGTCGTGCATACTGTACTTTATGAGGTGGGTGGCATACTGTGATTTTTATTTGGGGGTGTGGGGTTCAAAACGCTATAATGATTGTCACGGGAGACCAGATCTTACCAACACTTTAATACCGGGATACTGTATTGAGCACACAAGATGGGCAAAATAAATTGTAATTTTTTCCTTTTAAAACAAGCACACAATATTCACAACTACAGTCAATAAAACACTTACTGGGATGGGGAAACTAAATCAAATGTCCACAGAATGAATCAATGTATCTGGGCACCCCTGCATGCATGCAAGTGGGTGCGCGGTTTGAGTCCTGTGACAGTCCTTGGCTAGGGGCGCAACTTGCCAGCCCTATATTTCAGCCAAAAGGAATTCTTTCGTAAAGTTCTTACAGGATTCCTTCGGGAATCTTTAGCTGAAACGAATTCTGGAAGAGGGTGCAAATCTTTGTTATGATGTAGGTTAACCCCTCACACCCTGGAACCGCTGACGCTAAACCTTGGCTGTTTCTTGTTTGATCTTAGGTGAATCTGCCTGGGACTGGGCTGCAGGCATCTTTATAGGATTAAGGGTCCTATATCTAACATATACACCCAATCCTCTCGTGGGAATAATTTTCCCCACCCATCCCAGACTTGCCAGTACCTTACAAAGAGGGCAGACGTTGCTTCCCGGTTTGCACAGAGCATGTGCTAACCTCACACCTGAGCTACTTAGCATACTGGGCCCAACCTCTTACCTGGCGACAGTAAGTCTGGGGTTTGGCTACCAAGTGTGAATTGCCCATACTTCACACCGGTATCTGGTAATTAACAATATCCGGCCACCCTAACACTTAGGGTTTCTGAGGCTTTTCAACTCCTGACTTCTCTTAGACACTTGGGCACCATCTTAGCAGGGGCCCTTTGAAGTCCAGAGATGAAAAATCCCTCAGCTCATTCATCCTTAACATATGGGCATGTTAATGGATTCATTGCGAACCGGCAGAAAGTGTTTCCTGCCTTTACATTTAAAAAACCATTGAAATACAGTATGTTTATACATGTATGTTCTGCATGTGTAACAAATATAAAATTAATATGTATGTTCAGGGTACATGTGTAACTGACTGCACTCCAAAAATGAGTGTGCTAGCTCTTTCCTAGCGCAAGTTATCCACTTAATTGAATGAGCTATGTGATGTGGTTTGCGGTTTGACCTATAATTGGTCTGGGTTACAAGCCGGCATACAATGGGGGTTATGCACTAAGCAGTGATAAGTGGGTTTTCTGGGTGCTATGCACAAAGCAGCGATAAGTGCTTTTAAGTGAGATAACTGCCTTTATAGCGTGATACTACCTGCTGTGAGATTCACAAAGCAGTGATAACAGTGCAGTAACCTGCTATAATGGCTACTTAAAAGCACTTATCACTGCTTTGTGAATCTCACAGAACGCAGTATCTCGCTATAAAGGCTTTTTATCTCACTTAAAAGCACTTATCACTGCTTAGTGCATAACCCCCAATGTATCCATGCTGGCTTTTGATCGGTAACTGCAGACACACGCCAACAATTCAGCTTAAGTGGATAACAAGACCGCTGGATACATTTTGACAAGACAGGACTTCAGCTAGACCGCAAACCACTTATCCAATTGACATTGCGGTTTAGAGGTCTAGGCTTAGGAAGTGATACCCATCTTCAAAGCGGCCACCCATTCATAGGTATGCTTCTCCACTTAACCCTTGTGTCACAAATACAGTTAGCACATTTTCATTTATTCAGTTAACTGCAGCTAGCTTCAGAGCTGCAAAACAGGGACAATAAAGATAGTGTAGGGGAAAACATGATATTATTGGGACAATACAGTTTAACCCCTTCACTCCCAACAGGGATTTGGGTTAACCACCCGGGCATACTACCTTTATTATTGACCTGGTTAACCCTCTCCCGCCACACCTCCCCCAACTCAAAGCGCAGGCTCTGCCCCGACCACCTTGTCTGGTGGTTGGGCTGGCCTGGCAGCTCTTGAGTTTGTTAGTCCACAGGGATTGTCCTGGTGGGCAAGGTCATCCACCTTGCCATGTTCACTGCCCTCTTCCCCCACTTGGCTGAGTACAGCGCCGATGCCATAGTCCGAAGCACCGGTCTGCACAAAAAACTTTTGAAGTGAAACTTCTTTAGTGGCACCTAGTCAAATTTGATGGGACAAAACTGAAGACATGGAGACGAAAATGTGAAACGGAAATGACGTCACGTAATGGGCGCCGCTCCCTCCACACGCCCGCTGTCACATGCTGCGCCGCCGGCGCAACTCCTAATGGCAGGCGCTCCCCCCACATGGCCGCTGACATCACCGCCGGCGCCGCTCCTAATGGTCGCCGTTCCCCTCACACGCCCGCTGAGATTCTGCGCATGCGCAGTTGTAATGGCGCCGCTGATGGACGCCACGCATGCGCAGAAGCGGCTGGCAGCGGTGCCGCTCCCCCCACATGCCCGCTGACAAACTGATACTGATACTGTGCGCTCGCACATCTGCGTTACCATGCCCTGTCGCTCCTGCTCCGGTCCAGTAACAGGAGGAGCGGGGGGGGGAAGGTGTTTGGGCGTGCGGCGTCCCTCGCAGCAACACAAGAGGGGGGGGGAAGAGTGCTGAGCATGTGCAAGCGTTACTGTGGTGCCGTACCTCCGCCAGGGGCTGGCTGCAGCAGGATACATGGCCATGTCCGCAGCTCCACCGGGGGTAGGGGGAGTCAGGAGAGGGGGGGGGCAGGACAGAGAGAAACATACACACCACACAGCGAGAGAGAGAGAGAGACACAAAAATACACTGACTGACACACATACACTGACTGACACACACACACACACTGACTGACACACACACACTGACTGATATACACATGCACAATGACTGACACACACACACTGACTGACACACACACTGACTGACACACATACACACTGACTGACACACATACACACACTGACCCACACTGACTGACACACATACATACACTGACTGACAAACACTGACTGACACACATGGGCACACTGAATGACACATACACTGACTGATACACTGACTGACACACACACACACACACACACACACACACACACACACACACACACACACACACACACACACACACACACACACACACACACACACACACACACACACACACACACACACACACACACACACACACACACACACACACACACACAGACACACTGACTGACACATACACTGACTGACACATACACTGACTGACACACTGACTGACACATACACTGACTGACACATACACTGACTGACACATACACTGACTGACACATACACTGACTGACACATACACTGACTGACACATACACTGACTGACATACACACTGACTGACACACATACACACTGACTGACACACATACACACTGACTGACACACATACACACTTACTGACACACACTGACTGACACATACACTCTGACTGACACACATACACATACACTGACTGACACACATACACATACACTGACTGACACACATACACTGACTGACACACATACACATACACTGACTGACACACATACACATACACTGACTGACACACATACACTGACTGACACATATACACTGACTGACACACACTGACTGACACACACACACTGGCTGACATATACAAATACTGACACACACACTGACTGACACACACACTGACTGACACACACAGACTGACACATACACACCCCCCAGTGATGCGTCGAACACCGCCCCCCGAGTGATGTGCCTTCTCTCCTCCCCCCTCAGTGAGCTGCCGAGCACCTCCCATGTACTCTGACTGACACACATACACATACACTGACTGACACACATACACATACACTGACTGACACACATACACTGACTGACACACATAGACTGACTGACACATATACACTGACTGACACACACTGACTGACACACACACACTGGCTGACAACATACACATACACGGACTGACACACACACTGACTGACACACACACTGACTGACACACACAGACTGACACATACACACCCCCCAGTGATGTGTCGAACACCGCCCCCCGAGTGATGTGCCTTCTCTCCTCCCCCCTCAGTGAGCTGCCGAGCACCTCCCATGTACTCTGACTGACACACATACACATACACTGACTGACACACATACACATACACTGACTGACACACATACACTGACTGACACACATACACATACACTGACTGACACACATACACTGACTGACACACATACACATACACTGACTGACACACATACACATACACTGACTGACACACATACACTGACTGACACATATACACTGACTGACACACACTGACTGACACACACACACTGGCTGACACACATACACATACACGGACTGACACACACACTGACTGACACACACACTGACTGACACAGACTGACACATACACACCCCCCAGTGATGCGTCGAATACCGCCCCCGAGTGATGTGCCTTCTCTCCCCCCCCCCCTCAGTGAGCTGCCGAGCACCTCCCATGTCCCGTACCTCCGCTGGGGGGCTGGCTGCCGTAGGAAACACAGCCCGCAGCTCTGCCGGGGGAGGAGACTCAGACAGAGTCCCCCATGTCCGCAGCTCCGCCGGAGTGGGAGGAGGTCAGGAGGGGGGGGGGGATAGGACATAGAGAGAGACATACACACCACAGAGAGAGAGACACACACACACACACACGCACTGACTGACACACGAAGACACAAATAATTCAGTTACTATAAATATAGACGTGCAAATAGCTAAAACATGCGGTCAAACTTCTTTGTGTTTTGGAAGTGAAATTGTATTGTGATTTTTAATTAAAACATCACCATCACAAATACAATTTCTGTGACAAAAAACAAAGACGTTTCACTTACTATGCGCGTGCTCAGCACACACAGCTTTTCTTTAAGTAGTTGTGTGCAGCTGGGATTGGGGCACTAGCCAGTGCAGCCTGGAAGGCGATTTCACAGGCGGGAGACCAGACAACCAGCAAAGACAGTCGCTTTTGGGTCGTCAGTCGGGGGTTCATTCACGGCACTGGGCTGTGGGATATCCTTTCTACCATAGCCCAGATGTCCTCCCCGCACCCTGTGCCACAGATACAACACCTCTGCCATCCCTGCTAAGCCCTTGGTGGGTTTTACAGCAAACCCTGCCTCCCCACTCCTGGCTAGCCCTGCGGCTCCCTCTGCTGGATGCGAAACCCCTGCCTGTGTCAATGCAACTATCTGCCACAGGTCTGCCCTTACCTTGCACTGCACTCCCTCCAGTACCCTGGGGAACAGGCATCAGGCGGCAGCCAGGGTATTCCTCACCCTGAATGGTGACATGAAAAACTCCCAGAGACCATTCAAAGTGATTAAAGCTGACTCCTTCCTAGCCCCCCTCTCTACACTGCCCTTCTCCTCTGCAGATACAACATAGGCACTCCTACGCAGAGGACGCAGCTCACCTGGAAGCACAGGAGGATCTGCCATATGTGTCCTGCCCGGCTGGGCCGGGAACAGAACCATATGCTGTCCTGACCTATCCCTGGCTACTGCTCCTGGCTGCCTATTCACCCGGCACCCTGACTCCGCTAGAACCCTTCTAGGCAAACCTGTCCTAGCAAAGATCCCTAGCACTGCCTTAGCTACCCCCTGAACTAGAGTCCCCATTCCTGGTAACAGGTTCAGGAGCATCCGCACACAATCACCCACTTTACCCTCTGGCAGGCATCACCAGGGTGGCAGCACTCTGCCCCTGCCCCTGATGCCTCTTTCCAGGAGTAAGGCTGCAACAGCTGGGCTCTCGTCTGAGTGACCCCCTGATGCCCTGCTAGTGGAATGGAGTGGGCTTCCCGCAATCCTTGCTGCCTACATTCCCTGGGTCCCACTTACAGTCTCCTACCAGTTTAGACAATGTCTAACCTGGTAGGTCCTGGCTCCCTACTCCAGAACCCGCGGTGCCACAGCAAGTGTCCTGACCCCCCGCTTTCCAGAGACTTGGACGCCTGCAGTCTCATGCCTTCTAAGCTGGGGTCAGCTTTTCACTGCATCCCTAAACTCTGTCCCTAACACTAATCACCCACCCTTAATCTCTAAGTCAGGGGAAACTGGAACAGGTAAAGGGAACAGTAAGTCAGTCACTGGCTGCGACTCAGTAGTCTGGATTACCTGTCTTGTCTCCGCAGAGACCGCTGGAACCGTTGGTCCCAAATGCAGGGGCACAGGAGTTAATTCTGGTGTGATCCCTGATGACTGGCTCCTAGGAATCGCTGCAACAGGAGCCAGCTCTGATGTTAACACACAGGTAACAAGTCCCAAGTCATTGCCGAGTAAAACTGTGGCATCTAAACCAGGCAATACTCCCACCTCCCTCATGTATGATCGGCACCCCAATCCAAAAAGACCCGGGCAACCTTGATGGACCGCGGTCCTCCATCGGGCATGGTCACTTGCATCCTGTTTCCTGGTAGCAAATCCTCTTGCCGCACCATATCAGGGCATACCAAAGTAACGGTAGCACCGGAGTCCAGCAAGCCGCTCGCCTGCCGGTCCCTGATGGTCACCTTCCGCAGATGCTTCTGCCGGACATCACTGGGCTGCATCCTCACTGACGCAACCTGATGTCCTCCGATCTCCGCTGCTGGTCCCGAGGTGGCAAGGGCAGGTTCTCCCATGGAAGTCCCTCTTTGGGTTGATTGGACGGCTGTGCTTGGCTCCTCTGTGTGTGCCAGTTGCACACAGGTGGCCGGCCTCGCAGCTGGTTACCGTTGCCCCTGATGGGGTCCCCCAGACCAGTCTTGGTCTGGACAGTCTGGTCTGTGATGACCGACCTTGTTGCAGGTATAACACCGCTTCTCGTGTCTAAACTCTGTAGCATTGGGTGCATCGCTTTCTGCTGCAAGCTTGTGGGACCACTGATGGGTTTTTTGGGCTCTCTTGGCCGGGCTGGCCACATCTTTGGGAGCCGCTCTCTTGGTCATCAGAGCCCTGCTGGCCACATACTCGTCCACCATTCAGCAGCATCCACATGGGTTTTTGGTTTGTGGTCAAAGACCCAAGCCCTCATGTCCGAGGGAAGCTGCTGCTGTAGCTGCTCCTGGAACATCAAGTCCAGTAGTGTATGGAACTTGGTGATCCCGTACCCCTCCACCCACTGGGTCCCCTGCAAAGCCATGCGGACTCCATAGTCCACATAGGATTCCCGAGGGTACTTCTCCCCAGTCCGGAACTTGCCCCGGTATGCTTCTGGGGTGAGGGCATACTGGTTGAGCAGCATACTTTTAATATGACCGTAGTCATCGGCATCCACGCATGAAATACCCTGCACAGTCCGCTTGCCTTTACCGGATTACAGTGGACAAAGTCTCAGAACCATACCCGTCATGGGACTCTGTACCAGAGACAATGCATTTCTGTAACACATAGCTCACCACAAATGAGGCGTGACCACGGGGCTGAGGGAGAGAATTGTATATAACACCAACCACAACCGCGAGGGCACGTCTAGAGTGTAGGATAGTCGTGTAGGCCAGATCAGGATTACAGAAAACAGCATTAACGTGATACTTGCCGGGTCCAGGGGTGTTGTGGAGTGGATTGTTGGGGTACATAGCCAGAGTCGGGGTTAGAGAAGGTTAAGTAGTCATAATGCCAAAGCCAGGGTCAGTGTAAGAGAGAGCAGCGTCATCGTATTCCAAAGCCAAGGTTGGTGCAGGAGAGAGCAGGGTCATCGTATCCAATCCGGGGTCAGCGTTGGAGAAGTCACAAGGTAGAATCCAGGCAGGGTCAGGCAGCAATATGGTAGACAGGCACTAGGCAGTGAGTCACTGCGTCAAAACAAACAAGCGTTATGCTCGGCAAAGGCTGAGAGTTCTCTGAGCAGGACCAGGAAGTGGAGCTGCAGTTCCTGATAGGCTGCTGGATCATCCAGGTGTGTCCTATAGCACAGCAAATTACAACCACGTCAGAGCGTGTGCCCGCCCGGCGCCATGCACACCCCATGCATAATGTTGGTGACCCGGTCGCGTGCTGTCACCACGCGTCACAACGCCATTGCCAGTTCAGGGGCGGAGACCAGAGGCGGGACCCATCGTTACGGAGGTGGAGCGCCGAACAAAGCCACGTGAGGAAGTCCCGATGTCAGAGTGGGGGCGGGACCTTGGAACAGAGACCGCAGACTGGCGGAGCGGTGACGTACCATGCATGCGTTGCGCGTTGCGGACGGAGGGACGGGAGCACGCCCTTCACCCAGGGACAGGAGAAGGTGAGGGAACCCACGCAGTAGACGTGCACCGCATGTAAGTGCCCCTGCTACGTTGTCACTCCTGAGTGCCATGGGGAACAGGTGGGCGCGGGAGGGTTAAAGGGAGAGAAGTGAGAACGGCGAATCCTCACAGTTTCAAAGTCATTGAGAAAGGCATCTATCTCATCCGTGCCATCCACGAACTTGCTGAAGCTGTGATGGTCCACCCGGGGAATATCCTTTTCCCCGTTGACAAGGTGGGAGTGGGGGGATTTTCTGTGCACTGCGGCAAGCATCTGGATACACTCCACTGCTGAAGCCCTTTCTCCCCATGCAACGAGGAGAGCTGTGAACCCAGAGGCGGCAAGTCCGGTAGCCACAGCGACTTCCTCCTCCGTACACACTGGTGCCAAGCCTCCATTATTCAGGTGGTCACCCGCTCTCTACCCATGTCCTTGCAGCGCCAGAGCTGGATTGACCTCCTGCACTCTGGGCTGAGTGGTGTCAGCTGTCACAGCAGCCAGGGGCCAGGCCCCTCCAATGGATCCAGTCTGGCTTCATGACTCTCCAATTTCTCCTCCAGTTGCGACTTTGACCGACCCTCTGTCGGCAATCCATATCCAGCACATCTCTGCATGAACCGTGCACGGTCCCAGAATCAGAACCTTCCTGAGTGGTTTCTCATGGTATGATGTTAGCACAGCGGTATGGGTAAAGGGCAACGTGAATTATTTGTGCTCTTGTGAAGTGTGTGTATGTTGACAATTGTCTGGGAAGCTCGCAATCTACGAGTTTCCCCCACTATGATACATTATCCCGCAGGAGACTAAATCATAGGCTCAATCAGCATCCCGCCGCTGCCACCAGTTAATATAAGCCTGCCACGGTAGACCAGGTCTTACCAACACTTTAATACCGGGATTCTGTATTGAGCAAACAAGATGGGCAAAATAAATTGTAATGTATTTCCTTTTAAGACAAACACACAATATTCACAATTACAGTCAATAAAACACTTACTGGGATGGGGAAACTAAATCAAATGTCCACAGAACGAATCAATGTATCTGGGCACCCCTGCACGCATGCAAGTGGGTGCGTGGTTTGAGTCCTGTGACAGTCCTTGGCTAGGGGCGCAACTTGCCAGCCCTATATCTCCACCAAAAGGAATTCTTTCATAAAGTCCTTACAGGTTTCCTTCGGGAATCCTTAGCTGAAACGAATTCTGGAAGAGGGTGCAAATCTTCGTTACAATGTAGGTTAACCCCTCACACTCTGGAACCGCTGATGCTAAACCTTGGCCGTTTCTTGGTTGATCTTAGGTGAATATGACTGGGACTGGGCTGCAGGCATCTTTATAGGGTTAAGGGTCCTATATCTCACATATACACCCAATCCTCTCGTGGGAATAATTTTCCCCACCTATCCCAGACTTGCCAGTACCTTACAAAGAGGGCAGACGTTGCTTCCCGGTTTGCACAGGTCATGTGCTTACCTCACACCTGAGCTACTAGCATACCGGTCCCAACTTCTTACCTGGTGACAGTAAGTCTGGGGTTTGGCTACCAAGTGTGAAGTGCCCATACTTCCTTGCCGGTATCTGGTACTTAGCAATATCCCGGCCACCCTAACACTTAGAGTCTCTGAGGCATTTCAACTCCGGACTTCTCTTAGACACTTGGGCACCATTTTAGCAGGGTGCCCTTTGAAGTCCAGAGATTAAAAATCCCTCAGCTCATTCATCCTTAACATATGGGCATGTTAATGGATTCATTGCCGGACCGGCAGAAAGTGTTTCCTGCCTTTACATTTAAAACGTCATTGAAATACAGTATCTTTATAAATGTATGTTCTGCATGTGTAACAAATATAAAATTCATATGTATGTTCAGGGTACATGTGTAACTGACTGCACTCCAAAAATTTGAGTGCTAGCTCTTTCGTAGCGCAAGTTATCCACTTAATTGAATTGGCTCTGTGATGTGGTTTGCGGTTTGACCTATAATTGGTCTGGGTTACAAGTCGGCATACAATGTATCCGTGCTGGATTTTGATCGGTAACCGCAGACACACGCCAACAATTCACCTTAAGTGGATAACAAGACTGCTGGATATATTTTGACAAGACGGCACTTCAGCTAGACCGCAAACCACTTATCCAATTGACATTGCGGTTTAGAGGTCTATGGCTTAGGAAGTGATACCCATCTTCAAAGCAGCCTCTTATTCACCAACACGCTTCTTCACTTAGTGTTTGGTTAAGCGCTAGAAGCTAACCCTTGTGTCACAAATACAGTTAGCACATTTTCATTCATTCAGTTAACTGTAGCTACCTTCAGAGCTGCAAAACAGGGACAATAAAGATAGTGTAGGGGAAAACATGATATCATGGGGGCAATACAGTTTAACCCCTTCAGTCCCAACAGGGATTAGGGTTAACCAGCCGGGCATACTACCTTTACTATTGGCCTGGTTAACCCTCACCCGCCACAATGACCTGGTCAAAATATTTATTTTTTACTAATCATCATGCATACAGCCCTCTCCCCCCACACACACATAAGGCTAAAGTATTTCTACTGCTTATCGACACCTCCCCCAAACCCATTCATTTGTAATTGGAGGCTTTGTGGCTTAGCGTAGTGTTGGACCGGGTCCTAAAAAATTTTTAAACTGGGTAACGGTTACCCGGAGGATTTGACACCTTGTACCCGGCCGGGTACACGACTACCCGATTTTTCCTTTATATGGGGGTGGGGGAAACTTACCTGGGGTGGAGGAAGCCCGCGGCGACATCTGACCAGGTAAGCAGAGGTGTGGGGGTGGTGGGGCAGCATCAGCGTCAGTGTGGAGCCCGCGCGGGAGCTGCAGTACTCCATACTGCACTGTGAGCTGGGACCATGTGACCGGAGCAGGAGAAGAAGCTTTCCTATTGGACAGATATTTCCATTAAGCAGTATGCAAAGTAGACCAAGCCTAGCACATGGTGAAGACTATACCACCTCATACAGTACTGTACATGTACAGTATACAGTCAAAATTACAAGTGATTTAAAGAATGTAAAAATTGATAAAATATTAAAAATAGGCATACAGTTAATTGCTAGGAAAAAGGTACTGTAAAAAACACTAATGCGTTTTACCAGTAATAGTGTAATTATAGTACATACAGTATTGTAACAGTAAAGAAAACAAAAATACTGACTCAGTACTGACTGTGGGGGTCCGCTTTAAACTTCTGGCCTTACAACGGACATGATAACAGACAGTGCTTGGTGCTAAAACAAGGCCCAAAGAAACTAACCAGCGTTGGATCTGTGAAATTCGGTGTCCTTTTTGGTACATATCCTGTATTCTCATGCTGAGATCCTTTGAAATCTTTTTCATCGGCATCGCTGCTTTTAGGAAAAAAATCAAGCACAGAGGAATGTATCAGAAAACAAAAAGAGAAAACAGCACAAAACCTCATAGTGTGGTATATAAAGAAATATTGTATTGATCTCATTCAGCGGGTGAGTATTACACGTACATTAAAAATTCATTTCCGAACCATGTTGAAATAGGACGTGTTCCAGTCTGTACTTTGTGGAGTTCGATATTTTGGATTTATTATAAATTCTTGCCAGTCCATGGACATTTAATTGCTCAAGTCTCACGCAACGGGACGCTTTGGAGTGACGTCACTAGTGCGCACTGGTGAGCCCGTCATGGAGTACTGATGCGAAGCAGGCTACACCACACATTGCCAGTGTATAGTTCCTGAGCGACGACGCCAGTGTACGTTAAGCAACGGAGCCACACTTTAACAGCGTGCAGCGGATCCTGTGCAAGGATATTCCAGCCCTCCATCCGGTGAGACGACGCTGATCCGAGGGAAAAGGAAATCCAGGAGCCTCTGGGGAGAGACAGGATTTCATCCCATCCCTAGCCCAGCAGAGCCTTGAGTGAATCCACGCCGTTTGCTGTTGTGGTAACATGTCCAAAACATGTCATGCCTGATATACTCATTTTTAATGTACGTGTAATACTCACCCGCTGAATGAGATCAATACAATATTTCTTTATATACCACACTAGGAGGTTTTGCGCTGTTTTCTCTTTTTGTTTTCTGATCTAGAATCGGTTGAGGAGCCATCCTTATTGAACATCTGCAGTTACCTCATCTTTACACACGTGAACAGGACAGGTTTTATTGTATTTACTTGGTTCTGATTCTATCACAACACTCATTGGTTATTTAACCCCTTTTATATTGTAAAAATCACAATATAGGTTTTGTAAATAACATATTTGCTATATCACTGAGCGCAGTTTAATCACTTTTTCACAGAGGAATGTATATTTGATGTGTATTCAATGTGCATTGAATCAACAAAATGGATGGTGTATTTATACTTTAATGGGCCTCAGCCTTGCTCGACAGGTTTAATACACAGTACACCCACTTTTAACACCTACATCTCGTTTCCATGCCCACGAAAAAATTCAAATACTGTAGGGACACAGGGGGCTATGCACTAAGCTCAGTGGCTTTGCGTTCTGATTTTCAAAAAAAGCATGTTCGTTAAAAAGTGAGGTCGGGGACACGATTCACTAAGGCCTTGAGCCCATTTTTTAACGTACCTGCTCAAAATAGCTCAAAACAGCCACAGCGTACGAGTTGCTTTTTTCCCCTGCTGGCGTTCTGAACCTTTCCGTACGCTAGCTGATAGAAAAAAAAGCCGTTGTGGAGCTGCTGATTTGTTAGCTTATATTTACGATAGATGCGGGATTTATTGTAACATGCAATGTGGTGATTTTAAGATTAAGAATTCATGTTTTGATTTATGCATGTTTTATGTGTTTCATAATGGGCAAATAATCTATTATCCATATCTGGATAATAGTTATTTTGCACATTATTGTACTGTATGTGTTGGGGGGGGCGAGGGATGTGGATGTATGTATTTAATGTATAGGCCCGGTTTATTTTTTTTACATACAGGGTTGGTTCCATTGGTCTGCGAGAGACCTCTGGAGACCACCTGAGGTATCCTTGGGCATCTCACAGGTACCAGGCTGCGTGGTCTACCGGGGACACCTGCGGGGAAAAACTGGTGACCAAACTTCTGTTGGGGCACCACAGACCCGTAGGGACCACCCGTGGGTCCCCAGACCCCTGTGGGAACCACCCGAGGCCCCTCAGACACCTGTGGGTCTGACCCGGGGCCCCCAGACATCCGCGGGCCTACCGTGGGGACCCAATTGTGGCCCACGGTGACCCGTGGAGTCCACATGGTGGGCCATGGTGCCTGGCGGGACTCACCAACAGGCCTCCAGAACCTGTGTGAAACATGTTGCTGGTAACCTGTAGGTCTGTGAGGTGACCCGTCAGTCCCACCGGGGACTCCCGTGGGCCTGGGGTATGAACCCTGTATGTAAAAGAATAAATCATGTATTTATCTGGGGGCACAGGGAGTGGGTTATGTATTTAATAAATAGAATGATGTTTATTGTGGGGCTGTGTATTGTTTAAATTGTGGGTACTGGGGGTGGGGGAGGGGGTATTGGCCCCAAGGGTATGTGGGTAGGCCTCCCGGCTGGTAGTGGGTGAGGGTGGTTAGGCCTCACGGGGTTGAGGGGTTAGTGGAGGAGGGTATGTAGGCCTCCCGAGTGGTGGGTGAGGGTGGGTTAACCCCTTAATGACTGTAGCGGTTAATAACCGCTATGGTGATTAAGGGGTTAGAGGACATTACATTGGATGTTGTGATCCTTGTGTATGTTTTGCAGCATCGGAGGGGCATGGGCAGGATGAAGATGAGGATGAAGACGGCCTTCATCGTGGGTGCCTGTAAAAGGTAAGTGTAATATGTTTTTACTGTATTTATTTAAAGTTATATGTATTTAAAATGGGCAAATGCATTATTATCCATATGTGGATAATAGTAATTTTGCCCATTACTGTTTAGTATGTGTTAGGGGGGTGTATTTAGTTATAAATATTGTTTATTATTTTTGGAGGCGCAACATTGGTACCGCAGGCCTGTGGGTACCCCGGGACTCCCGCGGGAACAGCCAGGGACACCCGCACGACACCCGGGCTCCCTCGGGGACCCCCGCGGGGTCAGCGGTGGGCACCCGCCGGCCTGCTGTATGGGTTTTGCGCAAGCAAAAATGAAAAGCAATAATTTTTTCTAAGTCCAGCTTTTTTTGCGTCTACTCTGACCTGACGTGTTCTGATCAATGCAACTTTCGTGTGTGCTAAGGTTGCGTTGCTTACTGCATTCCGCTTAAGGGCAGAATTTAACGCAAACAGGGTTACGAACAAGCAAAGTTGGACTTAGAAAAAATTCCTGAAAAAGTCAGTTTTAGAGCGCAAAGTGCCTGTTTGCGTTGCTTAGTGCATCGGGTTGAGCACAACATCACGTTCTAAGAGCACTTTGCGCTCTAAAAGTGACTTAACGGAGCTTAGTGCATGACCCCCACATTGTATAAAAGGTGACACAAATTTCATAGCCTCCCACACGCTAATCTCTATCTGAACTTCCTCTTGTCCAGATACTGCATTGTGCATTATTCCATCTGCTTCCATGGATCTACCCCGATTCTAACGGACACAAGAACCTGCTTGCTTCTTCTGTGCCAACCGCGAGAAAGCAAAAGGCGGAAGCTGTTTCTAAGCCAAAGCCAAAAGAGAATAAAGAAAACATTCCAAAGACTTCAAAGGCTAAGAACCCTGGGCCTTATTATGTCAAGAAGAAATGTGCTGCCATACACACAAAGCAAAACAAATGGAAGCCCAGGGAGGACCCTTTGTCCACCAATTCTCTGCTGGGATGCCCCATCTCACCTGTTCCTGCACCTATCCATGACACTGCTCTCCTGGGACCCCCCATCTCACCTCCTCCTGCACTCATCCACGACGCTGCTCTCCTGGGACCCCCCATCTCACCTGCCCCTGCACCCATCCACGACACTGCTCTCCTGGGATCCCCCATCTTACCTGTGCCTGCACCCATTCACGCAGATATGAACAGCACTCCTCGCACCAGATCCAGCTCGGTCGCCCGCATGCTGAATGGTTTAAGTTGTGTCGAAATTCCTGAAACTCTGCAGTGCAAAAGATTGATCTTCTTTTGGAGACCATGTTGAATATGGATAGGCATATGGAGAAGATGGAGAGGAACATCGCAGGATCTAACCTTTGCTTGGATTTCCTGCCCTTGTATGTCCGACGCAGGAGCAGGAGGGTGGCCTGGATGTGGGCTTCACGCTTCCATCACCAAACGCACCAGGTTCCCCCCCATGCTAAACCCCTCCATCTGCAGAACACATGTACCTGTATACCCTTGATGAGGATGAGATGACATCCCCGGTAAGGCCACGACAGGAAATGACAACCCCGGTAAGGCCACGACAGAAGGAAAGCATCCTCCAAGACCACCTACCCTCGCCTGCTGCCAGAAGCACACCCGCACCCCAGATTGTAATGCTCCCAGACATTATCTTGAGCGAACTGCCCCAGCAAGACCAGGGGAAATACAAGATTGGAAGTGCTGGTCTAGCCCAGAAAAATGCCCTGTAATTCTTTAAACACCACCCAGTATTGAGGTGGATCCACAATGTAAATTATGAAGGGAATAAAAGCAAGATGGGTCTGCCGGCAAATTTAAGGAAAACAATTGTGGAGGAAGTACAGCGTTATTTTATAGTTAACGATCATGTTATGAGAACCATGAGAGACACCATCAATGTGTAACGCGTAGATCACCACGAACGAAGCGCGACCGTGGTGCTGAGGTAGGGAATTCCTTAATGCTGACCCACAACCACGCGGGCGCTCCTAGGATGTAGAGTAGTTGTTCAAGCCAGGTCAGGATTACGGATTGGAGAATAGTTAAAGTACTTGCCAAGTTCAGGAGCGGAGAGTTGCGGATCTTCGGAGTGGGTAGCAAGGTTCAGGATTTGAGAATAGCGGATTGTCTGGGTACATACTGTAGCCAGGTTCAGGATAGGAGAGTATCGGATCGTAGGAGTACTTAGCCAAGGTCAGGACTGGAGACAGCAGAATGGTCGTACAAGCCTGAGTCCAAGGTTCTAGCAGGGTTCAGGCAACAAGAGGTAAACAGGCAGGCAAGGCAAGGTCTCAGGAACAAGAATGTAGCAAGGCACGGCGTCACACTTGACTATGCTCAGCAAGGATAGAAAGCAGATTGAAGGTATATATAGGAGGAGCCTCCAATAGCCAGCCAGGGCGGAACCAGGAAGTAAGTGCCGATAGGCTGTTGGTGCACACAGGTGTACCCTATGATGCAGCCTAATCGGGGATGAAGGTGGAACTGCTCGTGCGCCATCCCGCCTGCGTCACGGAGGTCAGGGGGCGGGGCTTGGAGTGTACATCACTCAGACGCCGATTCTTGGGGCAAGAGGTGACGGGACCAATCGCGCGCCGACCCGCACGTGTCACGGATGTCAGGGGGCGGCGCCGAGAACGTGCGTCATTCCCACGGCAATCCTGAGTTTCCCCAGAGCGGGGGTGAGGCTTGACTCGCACGTCAGCAGGAAGGCAGGCCGAACGCACCCGTCGTGCGACAGAGATGGGGGCGGGATCCAAATCCACGGGTGGGGGATCAGAACGCGCAAGGTACTGGGATCACAAAACCGCGCATCCTGGGTGTCCATCACGGAAAGCATGTTGGGGTGAGAAGACGGTATGCGACCGCCAGGATGGTGAATCCTCACACGATGGCCTTTTGAGGCATATAATGGCTCGTCCCTGGAAGTCCAACCCATTTGGGAACGACTTTGCTGTTTTATTGTACTGTATACTGTAGTTCAAAAGTTATAGAAAAATGTTTTTACTCCAAAAAAAAAAAGTTTATTGTTTTAAAGTATTTAATTGTTTAATGTTTTTAATGCTTTTTTCTTTTTATTTCAGAGCTGCTGCAGACCAGGAAGGGAGGGAGGGGGGCATGTGTAAAGTATTATACTGTGTGTATACTGTAGCAACCGTCAGTAATTTACACAAACCCCACTCTCGAACTAGAGCTATTACGGAGAAGAGAAAGTCATGGAGAGGCGACCTACTGTATTTTTGTATTATTCATTTTTCCATGATTATCCTGTACAAATAAAATTCTTTCTTCTTTAGATTCATGAGAATCATTGAAACACCCCCACCCCTAAAGAAAAATTCACATACTGTACACGCATGCGCCTAAATGTGATGACACGCATATGCATTTCAACAAGGTTCCAATGAGATATACACGCATGTGCCTGAATGTGATGACACGTATATGCATTTCAACAAGGTTCCTATGAGACATACACGCATGCGCATAAAATAAAACCAGTTTGAAAAGAAGATTAAGCCTACTGTAGCTAAAGTTGAAAGTATTGAATAATAAATAATAAATATAGAATAAAAGATCTACATTTTTTGGGGGGGGTTTCTTAGAATTTAATTAAACATGCAAGTGTATTGTAATTATACTGCAAAATGCAATACAGTAGCGATGATTACAGTACAATGTAAAAAGGTTTTTTATAAAGCTCACAATTATTCTATCCTAATCACTAAAAATTGCACTGTCACTAGATTTTTGCCTACAAAGATTTTTAAAACAGATTCTCAATGCGCAAACAACGTTTAAAAAAAGCGATATTGGAGGCGCATGCGCAACGGTTGGGTGAATGGCTGCATGGTAGCTGAGCTCCTACCCCACCGGTGCAATTAACTAAAGATAGCGGCGAAAAAGAGACCAAGTTGCCTCAAAAAGGACAGTTACCAAAAGCAGAGACTCCAGTGATGCCTACTAAGGCAAAAACAAAGAGAGGAGACCCTTCGGTCTCCGAATACTTTAGCAAACAGAACGGAGAAGCGACGGGCAAGACTGACATTCCCGCGCAAGATGCGGGCTCCGATTCTGACTCTGAGAGACTGGAGCAGGTAACTGGAGACCATGAATTAGTCAAAAGAAAAGATCTGAGGGAATTTTGTGTTGAAATTAAGACTTTTTTCAATAAAGAGTTATGGGACGTTTGCAGAGATTTGGATGGTATAGGGGAAAGGTCGGGGACCCAGGAAGTAAAGATGGATGACACAACACTGGCACTACAGCAGTCTAATAAAAAAGTGGCACGATTGGAAGAAAGGTTACAAGATCTCACGGACAAACAGGAGAACCCTGAAAATCGAGTTCGGCGTAACAATGTCCGCATTAGGGGGGTCCCAGTGTCTGTTACTGACCCGGAGGACTTCACCATAAAGTGTCTAGAACACATATTGCCGGACAGGTCTGAGCAGGACTTGCATCTAGATAGGTGCCACAGAGCCCTGCGGTCTAAGCCAGAACCGGTAGATCCCCCAAGAGACATCATTGCCCGTTTCCACTTTTATAAAACCAAAGACATTATCTGTCAAATGGTCAGAGAAGCAAAATCCTTACAATATGAAGGAATAAAGCTTCAGATATTCCAGGATCTCTCACCCATGACGCTTGCCAGGTGAAGGGGCTTTGGGCTGGTCACCAGAATGCTAAGGGACAAAGGCACGAAGTACCACTGACTGTTCCCATTTGCCCTACTGCTGATTAAGAATGGAGTGGCCCATACCCTGTGGAGAGTAGAGGATAGCAGCGCTTTCCTACAAAAACTGGATTTGCAGAAGTCTCCCCCCAGCCCTCCTCACCTCACTTCGGAAGATGACCTGGCTCTAGGAACGTCCTGGAGCAGAGTGGGCGACCAGACGGTTGCAAGCCAACATAAAGATAAGTTTATTGCTGTCAATCAACATCAATGAAGTAGTTAAAGGAGTAGTTCCCTCATTCCCCTCTTAAAGCAGCTGTGGCCCTTACTTATTTCCAAAGCGTACTGCGCCCCCTGGTGGTCCTGGGTGGCACTACATCCCTGCAAGGAAGACGGTGGCCATTTTCCTGAGGCAAGCAAGGTGGGAAGCAACAATCCGGCGCAAAAGGAAAGGAAGTGACATCACAGGAAGGATGCTGGTCCCAGAGAAGAGCAAAGATGCCATTGGGACCTCCCACATTGGAGGGCTGCACAATGACGAAGACGCAGGGGGTTGCTCACATCGGGGCCAACCTATACTCTCCACCGGACGGTGACTCTTAGTGGTGGTGACTGTGTCGGAGTAAGGGCGGCATGGCACAGAGGGGTGGTGCTGCAGATCCACAGATGGGGGTCCTCTGATGGGGGGGGAGGGATAAAAAGGCGAAGGGGTGGAGGCAGATATGGAAATGGGGAGAGACCCGGGGTGTAACAGGTACCCAAACCTAAACGAGGGTTTTAGATAAGCCGGCATGAAAGAGCAGTTGTTACTTCTCCCCATAGTAAGCAGGGGGTGCAGGGGTAGGGGCCGGAGAAACCAATCCTATCGGCGTTAATATAGATGTTAGGGACGAGCGCCCAATTTTAGAAGAGCCAGGGCAGAGGCTAACCAATATTATCCACATACCCATAGAAAGACACATACAGATAGACTAATAGGGATACAATACCCGTGCTCAAACCAGTCTGGAAGGGGAGGGATGACCCTCTAGTTCAAAGAAGGCCCCGGGGGAGGAGGAGGGTGCACCTTGGATCCGGTCAGGGGGGAAATAAATGGAAATAAACTAAAATAAATGTTGGTTACTATCAATAGCAAATGAGGGGTCGAATACAACAATGTAAGGCCGCGAGGGATGGGGGTGCTACGATGGGTTCAAAACACTGTTCTGTTCAACTGTCTGTTTTGCTAATAATGATTAATTGTTCACATATGATATGTTATTGTTCAGTTAGATATGGGGCTGCGGGCCGCTCAGGGCCCCTCGTGGGAGACAGGGGGTTTGCCCCAAAAGACCAGATGGAGCCCTCATGGGACGTGTAAACAAGATCAGGTAATCCAAAAGAGGAGAAGAGGGAGAGGGGGCGATTCCCGAAGGTGAGGTAATGTTAGAGAAAAGTAGTCCAATGCACTATTTATACACAACGAACTCTCAGGAGAGATGGATAATCACAGGGGCCCAAAAAGGGTCAAG
Organism: Ascaphus truei; assembly: GCF_040206685.1. Taxonomy (NCBI): domain Eukaryota; kingdom Metazoa; phylum Chordata; class Amphibia; order Anura; family Ascaphidae; genus Ascaphus; species Ascaphus truei. The sequence goes on from NW_027453826.1 coordinate 423,581, forward strand.
AGCAAAGTGAGAGAACATGGGACAACATAAGATTACCAGCAGAGAAGAGGGGTTCAGGGGAGAGACGGAAAGGGGAGGCCAAAAGGTAGATTGTCAGTCAGTCCATGGGAAACCCACAACACTCAATCTTGTTACACCTTTCATCATCTGGTCTAGAGGGGGGGGGGCTTGCCGGCAGGGTGTCCGATGGGCTGGTAGCCCTAATAGATATATATTAAGTTATAAAGATCTCAGATACCTGGTGTAGGTAATAGGCCGCAGAAAAAGTTAGAATTAATCATTGTAAGCCAGTAAAGAAAGGCTGGTGGGGGTTTACCGCGGCAGTTCGCCTGTGCCTCAACAGGCGTCTCACGATGACATACAGTGGGCGCTATTAAGACCCAGGGGGGTCAGTCCTACGGGACAGTGGTCCCCCTGCAAAAGGTGACCATTGTTCAGAACCACCCCTCGGGCAAAAGAATCGGGTCTGGATTAGATCAGACGCGGCTCTTATTATGTTCTATTTTACTGTTTTATATTTTTGCTTTCCTCCTCCCACCCCTTTCCCACCCTCCTGTTTCCCTGGGCGCGGGGCTCCTCTAGCGGTGGGCTCCGCTGGACCCCTGCTCTGGGGCATATATAGACCATAACGGGCTCCAACAGGCTAGGTTCAGCTAGTATAGCAGGATATGGGGCTATGAGATTAGGATAGCTATCCACGATAAGTAACAATGGCCATTAATATATTGTCCCATAAAGTTATGGGGTTTAATAGCCCGAACAAATGAAAGGTAGCATTCACAGACTACAAAAGGAAGCAAGCGGATATTATAATGATCCAAGAAACTCATTTTAGCCTCAATAGCTCACCGAAATTGTTAGATAAGCAGTTCTCTCAGTTTTTCCTTGCTTTGGCCCCGGAGAAAAAAAAGGGAGTATCCATACTCGTACACAATAGAATTCCCTTCATTACCAAGACAATTAAAAGAGACAGAGAAGGTAGATTCCTTATAGTCATTGACACTATACAGGAACAAGCCATCACACTTGCATCAATATATGCCCCATGCGAACTAGATCCAGAATTTTTCACTGGACTTTTTCAAACATTAAGTAAAATAGCCAGAGGGCAAATCATAATTGCAGGTGACTTCAATTTAGTATTGAGCCCGGGGATGGACAGGACTAGCACACTCAGGTCTAACAATAAAACGGATTATGGAAGCAGTATAGTCGGGTCTGAAACCGAATCAGCTAGTTGATATCTGGCAGGAACTCAATCCCTTAGAGAAAAACTTCACTTTCTATTCACACCCACACGACACATATTAGCAGAATCGACTACTTTTTCATTTCTAGTAGACTGGTCCCCAAGGTCTCCCAAGCTGGGATCCATGATATTTCATGGTCAGACCATGCACCGATAGAGCTACGGTGTGACAGGCCGTATTCGTTCTGACAGGCCGGGTGAAAACTGGAAACTCAATGAGTCTATGTTAAAGATACAGTATACACAAAAAGGAAGCGCAAAAAAGGAAAAACCATCAGTCAAAGTTGAAAAACTTTATAAATGGACTCAAAAATGCATACTAAAAATCACATATAGATACACATGATGAATATAAAAGAAATGGATCCTAATATTTCAATTAACCCACACTGTCAGAGCACTAGTGGAGTTTCCCCAAGTCACATTCCCACATAACTAGAGATGCAATAGTTCAGGGTGTAGAATTATGTTGCTGCTTACATGTGAAAGGGAACCCACCCCGTGCAGGACTGGTGAGTATCCACAGCTGGTTGGTCCGCTCCCCACTGTGTGATGACATCACCTCTATGCGTTTTGCGACATATAACGCTTCTTCAGGATGTATGTTCAGTAACACCCATGGTTGCTTGATAAAGCAAGATCGACATTTCCTCTGCCAATGGGATTGCCTTATTAGTGAAAAAACCCTCCAATCAATGTTAACAGCTGCCTAGGTTCAGCAGAAGCAATTAAGCTTATTGAACCCACGAACTATTCATCCCACGGGTAGTACAAAGGACTCGGGGCCATCCCTTAAGGTTGGAGGAAAGGAAATTTCACCAGCAACAAAGGAAAGGGTTCTTTACAGTAAGGGCAGTTACAGTGTGGTATTCATTACCCATGGAGACTGTGATGGCAGATACAATAGATTTGTTCAAAAAAAGTTGGACATCTTTTTATATGGTAAAAGTATACAGGGATATACCAAATAAGTATACATGGGAAGGATGTTGATCCAGGGATTAATCCGATTGCCAATTCTTGGAGTCAGGAAGGAATTAATTTTTCCCCTTAATGGGGTTTTTTGTTTGCCTTCCTCTGGATCGATAAGTAAGTATAGATATAGGATAAAGGGGGTCATGCACTAAGCAGTGATAAGTGCTTTTAAGTGAGATAAAAAGCCATTATAGCGTGATACTGCCTGCTGTGAGATTCACAAAGCAGTGATAAGTCTTTTAAGTGAGATAAATGCCTTTATCTTTACGATTCTGCCTTCTGTGAGATTCACAAAGCAGTGATAAGTGCTTTTAAGTAGCCATTATAGCGCGATACTGCACTGTTATCACTGCTTTGTGAATCTCACAGCAGGCAGTATCACGCTATAAAGGCAGTTATCTCACTTAAAAGCACTTTTCACTGCTTTGTGCATAGCACCCAGAAAACTCACTTATCACTGCTTAGTGCATGACCCCCAAAGTATCTGTTGTCTAAATTTAGCATAGGTTGAACTTGATGGACCTACGTCTTTTTTCAACCTCATCTACTATGTAACTATGTAACTATGTAACCATCCACTTCAGTACATGAACAAACCACTAAACTGTGATTGCTTACACATCAAATTTAAAGACAACACAAATCATAAACATGACATAAATACACAATGACAACACAAAACTAAACTATAATGATCCCTAATAGCGCATAGTGTAGTATAATAATATATATATATATATATATATATATATATATATATATATATATATATATATATATACAACACACTAATGTATACTGGCTATGCATATAATCTAATACCTATTAAAATAGCTGTATCTACATAAATAATATATATATAACTAATACCAAATGTAGGATGAATTATGAACATCTCTTGAAGGAAATGATCAAACCAATAATTTGACAGCTAGTAACTAATATTATAAAAAATATATAATAAAAACTTTTACATTGCATAAAATTACCATTACATAATATAAAAATTATATAATAAAAATTACACGGATGATATTGGAAATTAAAAACAGAAACAATGGATTTGAAAGAGAATAGGGGGTATGGTAATTTATTTGAGGAATGGTGCAAGACCTATTAATTCCTTAAGCCCAACTGGCGACTTACTCCACAATGAAAAAATCCAATATTGCTCTCTTTGTAAGAGTTCCAGATCACGATCCCCTCTTCTGGGATCTCTTACAACTACTTCCACCCCCCTAAAATGTAGTCCATTGCTTTTGCCTTGGTGATGGGTCAAAAAATGCTGGGATAAACTATGGGTTTTCTTCCCTTTATCTAAATTACATTGAGCATGTTTGATCCAATTGATAAGTTCACCAATTCTAGTTTTAAGGGATCTAATGGTTTTCCCTACATATCTTAGATTGCACGGACAGTTAATTACATACACCACAAAGGGTGTGTGGCAACTGATAAAATCATTAATAGGATGTTCCCTATTTCTAGTATCATATATGCTTTTGTCACGTGACATATATGAACACATCACACATTTGCCACACACAAAATTCCCTTTGGGTTTCTGAAGAAAGTTGCCACTAGGATATTGCATTGTGGTACTTTTCTTAAGTGCACTAGGCGCCAATACGTTTTTTAGATTCTTTGCTTTTCTAAAAGCTTTTTTGGATTTGGTAGTTAAATGATTATGTAACCCGGGATCCATATGAAAGACACCCCAATGTTTCTGCATTATTTTCCTAATTTTCATCTCTTGGCTACAATATCCTGTAACAAACAAGGGTGTATCTCCGTGTGAATTTCCCTTGCCAAATGGGTCAGCTTTTATGTTAAAGATACCAGAGATATACGATTTTATAGTTAAGGAGATCGATCAGTATTTTAGGATAAATAGTGGCTCTGTGGAATCCCAGTTTACGCTCTGGGAGGCACAAAAAGCAACCTTAAGAGGTACACTAATTGGGGTGGTGGCTAGAAGGAAGAGGGAGAGGGATGCTAAAATTGGCACACATCAATCTAAATTATACTCCCTCTCGGACTGCCACAAGAGGAGATCGGACCTGCAGATTCTAAAAGAAGTAAAGGATACCAAAATTGAATTGAACATGCTTCTAACATCCCAGGTGGATAGCTCCCTAAGTTGGTCAAAGATGAAATTTTATGAAAAATCGAACAGAACAGATACTATGCTAGCTCATAAATTAAAAAACATGCAAGCAAGCTTCAATATCCAGGCGATCAGGTCAAAATTAGGTGCAAATACATCCAACCCAAAAAACATAGTAGAGGAATTTAGTAGGTTCTACGAGAGTGGAGAAGGTGGCACATAACCTAACAACTGAACGAGCTTTGGGAGATTTCCTGGCAAGTTCAAACCTGATAGGACTGAGCGAGACAGGCAGAGAGGTCATGGGGGCAAACTTCACAATAGAGGAATTATCCCAGGTTATTAAAGATCTAAATCCATCAAAGGCTCCTGGCCCAGACGACTTCTCAGGGCTATATTATAAGAAGTACAGCAAGTTGCTGGCCCCAATGCTGCTCCGATTATTCAATGCTGTATTAGAGGGAGCCCCGTTCCCAGAGCGGATGCTACAGGCATCTATATCCTTAAAATATATAACAGGTAAAGATCCCCTGGACTGCAAAAGCTATAGGCCAATCTCCCTAATCAACACAGACTCAAAATCTATGCTAAATTGCTGGCCAATAAATTGAGTCATATCCTGCCCAGACTTATACATCCAGATCAAGTCGGCTTTATTAAAAATAGACAGGCAGCGGACAACACCCGACGAATTATTGATCTTATAGAGTTAGCCAATTCCAAAAAGTTAAAAGTTATGATGTTGAGTCTGGATGCAGAAAAAGCCTTCAACAGGATTGACTGGCTGTACCTGAAAAAGATGTTGGGGGCTTTCGGTTTCGAGGAACGGGTGAGTGATGCAATTCTATCGCTCTACTCAGGCCCAATTGCTAGGGTTATCCCTCAGGGCTTCTCATCAGATCCATTCAAAATCAAAAGTGGCACTAGACAGGGGTGCCCCTTATCTCCCCTCCTGTTCGCCCTTTGTATTGAGCCATTAGCAGCACAGATACGTAGCAACCTGGATATCTCTGGGCTTACTATCCATTCACAATCCCATAAAGTGGCCATGTACGCAGATGACATTCTACTATTAATCTGAAAGCCTCTGACCTCCCTGACGAATCTGTTCAACATGTTAGGAAAATGTAATAGAATTTCAGGCTGCAAGATCAAGCAAGCCAAATCAGAGGCCCTAAATATAAGCCTCCCAAAATATGTAGAATAATTGATAGGCCTCAATTTCAATGTTAATTGGCAGCATAAAAGCATCAAGTATCTGGGAGTCCACATTACTAATAACTTTAAGAGTATACTGTATATAACGCAAATTATCCCACGCTGATTCAGACACTGAAGAACGATTTAAAAAAGTGGATGTCCGACAGAATTTCCTGGATAGGTAAGATACATAGCGTCAAAATGAACATCCTCCCGCATATCCTATACCTATTCCAGACTTTACCAGTGCAACTAAGACTGAAGGATATACTCTCACTTCAGTCTGAAATCTCCAACTTTATATGGGGAGGTAAAAAAACGTGAGTAAATAAGACAATTATGAAAAGATCCATCCTGACAGGAGGACTAGCAGTACGTTGTTTGCTTTGATCTGGAAACAGTTTGCTCCCCATTGGAGCTAGACAACCTCATCTGGCTACCTAAAATAGCGCTAAAGACAGCGATCTTGCCGCTCTCCTCGATGACCAACTTTCTAACTGTTTGGAAGGCCACCACATTTAGAAATTCTCTAACGACTAAAAACTCATTGATGACTCCGTTATGGGGGAATCCTGATTTTGCACCTGGAATGTCGGGTGGCGCCACAACAAGTTGGAAGTGTAGCGGCTATTGGAGATTTAAAGATCTGGAGGGTAATAATAAAATTAAATAATTTGGGCAACTTTGAATCAAACATAGAGATCCCGCAATGCGAATTTTTCAGATACCTCCAGGTCAGAGCATTTTATAACAAACATTCCCCCTATCCCCCGTTGACTACATTTGAGAAGCTCTGTCTAGCAGAAGTTGACACCAAGGGACTTATATCACAGACATACTAGATATACAGAGAAGTAGTCGGTTCTGGAAATAAACACCAACAAAAACTGACATATAGAACACAGTGGGAGGCAGATCTAGGGGATGAATTAGAGGAGGAGGATTGGATGTCCATATATGAGGCGACAGCTAAAAGTTCGATTTGCATCACGTTAAAAGAGAACGCATATAAAGTCCTAATGCGTATATAAAGTCATAAATAAACGCATATAAAGTCCTCACCCCACTAAAATGATCAAGGCTTGTGCCAGGATACTCCCCGCTGTGCCCGCGACAGTGTGGAGAATCGGCCGACCTGCTACACATGCTGTGGTTTTGTCCTCGGATACAACCATTATGGGAAGAAATTAGAAATTGGATTCAGAGGATTTTTGACCTCACAATTCCCCCGGATCCGTGGCTGTTCCTTTTGAACAGACCACTACTGCGTCTATCTAAAGCTAAGAATACATTTGTTGCACATTTTACAATGGCAACAAGATGCGAGATCGCAGCATGATGGAAGCAATCTGAAATTCCAAATATCCCCATAATTCGGAACAGAATTTGGTATGTGTGACAGATGGAAAAGTTAACGAGTCTTGATAACGACACTGGCGTCAATTTTCTAAAAGACTATTTACCATAGTTGGCACAGACAGACATCCCAGGGGTAGAGATTAACACCATTTTACATTGATATTCAGAGATGCGTTTTCAGTGGACTGAAGGGCTTGTGCCTCAAGCAGGGTCAAGATACCTAAAGTGGTAGAGTGCTGGCCAGGCAGTAGGGGAAGCCTAAAACAAATATAGTGGTTCAACCCTCAATCTTACAGAGCAGTCCCGAGATGTGGGAGAGGCTACGCCCCCCTTCTACCTGGGTTATTTTATTTTATGGTATTTTATTTTAAGTTGTCTTATTTTATACTACCTTGTTGAGTTCAATTACTGGTATTCTGTTAGAGTAACAAGACATACACATGGTGTATTAGATAGAGTTCTTCACCAGATGTCATACAAGTTTTTCTAGACCAATGAGAAATACTAGGAGAAATTGTATATATAATAATAATAGTATAGTGCTGCTAATTGTACGCAGCGCTTTACAGAGACATTTTGCAGGCACAGGTCCCTGCCCCGTAGAGCTTACAATCTATGTTTTTGGTGCCTGAGGCACAGGTAGATAAAGTGACTTGCCCAAGGTCACAAGGAGCCGACACCGGGAATTGAACCAGGCTCCCCTGCAGCAATCTCAATGTCAGTCAGTGTCTTTACTCACTGAGCCACTCCCTCTCCCATATGACTTGACATTACTTGTTATGTATGTCTAAATTTTCAATAAATTTTCAATAAAATTGAAGTTACAAAAAAAAAAGCGATAATAAAGGTCCATCCTTTCTTTCCATCCATCCCTCCTTTTGCCTTTTTCCGTTTGATGTCAAAGTTTATTTTCGAGGGAAAAAAAATTATGCTAACTAATCACTTGTCTGTGTGCATAGTGTATTGATGCACATAATGTAATGTATTGTTTTTTAAAACAAGAATATTTATTTTTTTAAATGGCAGCTTGAACTGCAGCTTTAAATGTAATACTGTACTGTACATTGTATTTACCTTCATTATAAACTTTGCCAAACGGGTGGAGTTGAGCCACTAGCACTCCCGTAGTCTGCATTATAGTTGACAGGTAATAGCTGGCTTGCTACACCTGTAGTTGACAGCTGATGAAGCTGGAAATGTTTTTGGTAGATGCAAGCTTGCTGGTACTTGTACGTGAAATCAGACTCAGGCTGCCAATTTTGCAGGTTTTTTGGCGGGGACAGGCAGCAAGAATTGCCATTCATCAGTTTTCATTGACTGCCGGACCGTTATTGTAAGCCGATGCTGGTTTTGGCGCTGTTACATTGCTGGATTGGGATTGATGAATCTTATATGGATTAAACCCGAGCTTTCTTCTTTTGAAATTGCCATGTTCAAACATATTGTAAAATCATGGACAACACTCAAATACCCACTTGTATCTCTGGCAGGAGGAACAATGCGAAAAAAACACTGATCGTTACTTAAGGTTTTTCTTATTGAACGCTTCCAACCATGAACGTCAGGTGAAAACTTGTAAAAAATCAAAGTTCAAAATGAAAAAATCATAAATTTTGGCTACAGTCGCCATGTTCCCTACTGTAGCATTAATCGCAGAATATATTAAAAATGAATAACTACAGTCAGGTTTTTTATACGTCTGCGGTGTGCACATTATGTCCAGTCCAGTCAGCAATTGTGCAAAAATACTGTAGAAATGTAGAAAAAAGCACACAGCTTTGAGTTTTATAAGTTTTCATTAGGAAGCGCCTAGATTTGATAACGTCTTCAAGGTCAAATCACAATGGACCACTGTGGTACACGTGGTTGTTACATTATCTGGTTTTACACACCTGCAAATTGACACAGTAGCACAGACAGAACTGTACACATTACAATTAATTAATTTCTGCCACCTGGCAGATACGCGAAGAATTGCACCCAAAGAAATCCAAAACCATTAATTAAACAGATCAACCGCGGGTGCCTGGCAGCGTGAATGAGGCTTGAACAGCGGCATGAATGCGTGAATGCAGAATTAATACTGCGTGGAATACAGCAGAGCACACAACAACGACTCCGTGATTTATTAGAATAATGGCCACTGCAGCTTTATGTTCATTTTGTAAATAAATCACAATTTATTTTATCTCTCGCGTTACTCAATCAAAGGATCCAGGTATTACGGTGTGAAAAGCACTGGTCTCCCATGACAGGTTTTTTTCTGGTGGCAGCGGCGGGATCTGATTGAGTCTATGATATCGTATCTTGCGGGATCCTATTGCATAGAGGGAGACTCGCAGTTGCGAGCTCCACAAGCGTGAGATAGCATACACACGGTTTGCGAAAGACACGAAAGACACAGTCACTCTTTGCCAGGCAGGTGAAGCATGGACAAGCGAGCGGGGCGATTCCAGACCTGGGATCATGCCAGGCTCGTACCCGGTGTGAAGTATATGGTTTACCGACGGCTGGTCAGGCAAAGACACAACTGGAGGAGGATCTGGAGCAGCATGAAGCAAGCATTGCTGTCCCTGAATGCACAGTGCACTTTCGGGGGAAAATGCTACAGCTGATGAGCAGATTTGCATGCTGGCAGCTATTCATGAACAAGTAACACCTCACTCTTACTTGGTCAATGGAGAGCAGGCTGTTCCCCAAGTTAATCACCAGCGATTCAATAAGTTTGTCTGCGGCACAGACAAACTTGATGGATTTTTATCTGACATTGAGACAAAGTGACTGAGCTATAGGGTGCCAAAATGGGACTGGGTGCTGCAAATGCATCCCTTGCTGTCGGGCAAGGCAAAGAAAACCCTGCAGTCTATCCCACGAGAGGATCAGGATGATTATGAGCATGTGAAGGCTTTGTTCCTGGTACGGTATGCCCTCACCCCAGAAGCGTACAGAAGCAAGTTCAGGACAGGGGAACACCATCCTCAGGAGTTCTATGTGATCTATGGTGCCCACATGGCACCCCAGGGTACTCAGTGGGTGGAGGGTTGTGGTGCTACGAAGTACCACACGTTACTGGACTTAATGTTTCAAGGACAGCTACTGCAGAAGTGTCCCTTGGATGTGAGGGCATGGATCTTTGACCGTAAACCTAATACCCATGTGAAAGCTGCCAGGATGGCTGATGAGTTTATTTGCAGTCATGTCCTGATGAATGAGAAAGGAGCTCCCAAAAGACTGGCTATGCCAGCCAAAGGAACCAAGCAGATTCCTCAGTGGGTACATCTGCTGGCAGCAGCAAACAGCATTTCGAAGTCTGCAGAATTCCATCATGAAAGGAGGTGCCATCTTTGCAATAGAGTCGTTCACATTAGACCTGACTTTCTGAACCGTGCCAGGTCCAGTGAACCCCATATGGGGAAATGCCCTCCAGCTGCAAAGCCAGCCACCCGTGTATGACTGGCACACACAGTGGAGTCAAGTTCAGCCACAGAATCAAGGAGAGATCTGCACTTGACCCCCAGGAACCAGCAGCGGAGACAGATGGACATCAGGTTGCATCAGTCAGGATGCAGAAATATCTGCGAAGGGTGACCATTGGGGACCAGAAAGCAGACGGCTTGCTGGACTCCGGTGCCACCATTACCCTGGTCCGACCTGATAAGGTCCGACCAGAGGAGTTGCTACAGGGCACCGGGATGCGTGTGACCATGCCAGATGAAGGACTGCGGTCAGTCCAGGTTGCCGGGTCTTTTTCAATTGGGGTGCCGGTCATAGCATGAGGGAGGTGGTGGTATTGCCCGGGTTATGGGCCGCAGTTTTGCTCGGCAATGAAATGGGGCATGTAACCTGTGTGTTCACAGCAGAGCTGGCTCCTGTTGCAGTGATCACTAGGAGCCAGTCATCAGGGATCATAGTAGAACCAACCCCTGTCCCCCTGCATTTGGGACCAACAGTTCGAGCAGTCTCTGCGGAGACCAGACAGGTAAGCCAGACTGAGTCGCGACCAGAGACTGACTTACCATTCCCTTTACATGTCCCCGTTTTCCCTGACTTAAAGCTTACGGGTGGGTGGTTAGTGTTAGGGACAGAGTTTAGGGATACGGTGAAAGCTGACCCCAGCTTAGAAGGCATGAGACTGCAGGTGTCTGAGTCTCAGGAAAGTCAGGGGTCAGACCACTTGCTGCAGCACCGTGGGCTCTGGTGTAGGAAGCCAGGATCTACCGGGTTAGACAGAGTCTGGATGGGTAGAAGACGGCTACTGGTACCGTGGGAGTGTAGGCAGCAAATATTGCAGGGAGCCCACTCCATTACACTAGCGGCGCATCAGGGGGCCACTCAAATGAGAACCCAGCTGTTGCAGAATTACTCCTGGCCGGAGGCATCATGGGCAGGGGCAGATTTCTGCCGCCCCGTTGATGCCTGCCAGCCAGAGGGTAAAGCAGATGGTTGTGTACGGATACTTTTTAACTCATTACCGGGAATGGGGAAACTGTTTCAGAGAGTAGATAAGGCAGTGCTAAGTATCTTTGCTATGGTAGGTTTTCCTAGAAGGGTGCTAGCTGAGTGAGGGTGCCGGGTATGTAGGCAGCCAGGAGCAGTAACAAGGGCTAGCTTAAAACAGCATAGGGTTCTTTTCTCGGACCAGAGAAGTCAACCTTTATCACTCTGAGTGGCCTCGGTGAGGTTTTAATGATGCCACTCTGGATGAGGAAAACCCTGGCTACCTTCTGACGCCTGGTCAGTAGATTACTGGAGGGACTGCAGAAGTATGTAAGGGCATACCTGAAGGAGATAGATGGATTTAGTCATTCATGGGATTTACAGCTAGTGCAGGTAGCAGCAGTGCTAGCTAGAATAAGGGAAGCTGGGCATACTGTGAAACCCACAAAGTGCTTAGTAGGGGTGGCTGAGGTATTGTACCTAGGGCACAGGGTGGGTTATTGGCTGCAGTGCTGTAAATGTAATCTAATTGTCTGTGTGTGTCCCGCTAAGCATAAGAGAACCACATCATTATCAGGAGTTACATTGTACAAGTAATGTGCCAGGGTGTGGCTCGCTAGGCATAAGAGAACCACATCATTATCAGGAGTTACATTGTACAAGTAATGTGTCAGTGTGTGGCCCGCTAGGCATAAGAGAACCACATCATTATCAGGAGTTACATTGTACAAGTAATGTGTCAGTGTGTGGCCCGCTAGGCATAAGTGGACCACATCATTATGCTGAGTTACAGTGTATCAGTTATGTATCCTGTATGCGCATTGCAATAGTGTTTCACTGCCAACCGCAAGAAAGGGAAAACGTTTTAAAACTACAGCAGCTTGCTGCATAGCGTATAAGCAGTAAAGCTGACTTTGGATAGGAATGTCCTAGCATTCTGATTTTTGCTATACAGAGGGCTAGGTGGTAATCATTAAAACGGTTATGGTTTCTGTATTTTAAACTTTCATAAAAAGTAATGAATGAAAGTCCCCCCCTCTTTTTGGTGTATTAAAATTATAAGAGCAAGGGCATTTGCATTCAAGCAGGCGGAGCAGCGGAAACACTTGGCTCACAAGTACAGGGATACCTAGATATATGGCCAGCCATTCTTGCAAGTGAATCATGCATAACTTAAGTCAGGACTTCTAAGACATCCTGCTGAGATCACTCCAGAATGTCTAAGAAAGTCCGGACTTAAAAAGATACAGACATTTCAAAGGTTTAAGTGGAGAGAAGAAAATATAAACAGTTTTATCCTGCCAGATATCCAAGGACAGGTAGACAACATGTCGCCAGGGAAGTGGGCTTGTATAGGTATGCTAAGCGGCTCAGGTGCGAAGTTAGCGCATGACCATAGCATAACTTGAAGCCTCGGCCCGGCTCCATGAAGTATTGGCAAACCTGCCAATAGGTGGGATGCATTGTTCCCATGCCGTGATTGGTTGCACATTATACTGGTAGGACTTGTGTGGTTTAAAAAGTTCTTGTAGCCAATCGGGAGATATATTCATCCAAGATTAATCTAAGCTACAGCGTGCGGTACAAAGACTTTAACATCGGAACCAAGATTTGTATCCAGCTTCCAGTATTTGTAAGGACTAGCATTTGCTAACCAATCCTGTATTGGGGAAACGAAAAGATTACTTTTGGCGGAGACTGGTTGCAAGAGGCGCCACTAGCCAAAGGCTGTTTCGTGGCTCTGTTTTGCGCATTAACCCCGCTCCTGGGAATTGGTGCCTAGAGACTTTATATATGTGAAGTCCGTTCCGGGAACTTTTTTTTTAGTTTTGTCCCGTCCCAGTAAGTGTTATTTCGTCGTATTTAGAAGATCAAGCTGTGTATGTTCATTTTGTAAACATATCACATTTTATTTTATCTTTCGCTTTGCTCAATCAAACGATCCGGATATTAAGGTGTTAAAAGCATTGGTCTCAAGTGACAGGCGACTTACAAATTAAATGGGGATAAATTGGGGGAATCCCTGATGGAGAAGGATTTAGATTTTGATCCCTGGATCAACATTCTTCCCATGTTTACTTTTTGGTATATCCCTTAATACCTTTCCTTTCTAAAAAGATGTCCAACCTTTTTTTGAACAATTTATTGTATCTGCCATCACAGACTCCATGGGTAATGAATTCCACATTTTAACTGCCCTTACTGTAAAGAACCCTTTCCTTTGTTGCTTGTGAAATCTCCTTTCCTCCAACCTAAAGGGATGCCCCCGAGTCATTTGTACTGCCCTTGGGATGAATAGTTTATTTGAAAGCTCCTTGTACTGTACCCTAATATATTTGTATATAGTTATCATAGTTATCATTATATCATAGTTATCATAGTTATCATAAATTCCCACACACGCATGCTGCGTTCCTCCACTCGTTCCTCTGAACGCCTCTGGAGGAAATCTCATACGCTCGCAGACTTCATTCACTACAAATTTATGCTATCCTGTTTCAACTCTGCCCTCTTTCAGGCTAAACAAACCTACTTTTCATCACTAATCAACACACACAAGTCTAACCCACGCCGTCTCTTTTCTGTCTTTGACTCTCTACTCAGACCACCCTCAGCTGCCTCCTCTTCTTCCTCCATCTCACCTCAGGACTTTGCTGACTTTTTTAAGAATAAGGTGGAGTCCATACGGCAGAACATCCCATCTGTTGCCTCCTCCCATCCCACAATGCTTCCCAACTCTCCTCCTGTCTTTCTTGACTCTTTTTCTGCTATCTCGGAGGAGGATGTATCACTGCTGATCTCCTCTTATCCCTCTACCACTTGCCCTCTTGATCCCATTCCCTCCCATCTCCTAAAACCTCTTGCTCCTTCTATAATCCCTATGCTCACACAGATCTTTAACTCTTCCCTCTACTCTGGTACCTTTCCTTCATCCTTCAAGCATGCAACCGTTATACCATTACTCAAAAACAGCAAGCTTGACCCTACCTGTCCTTCTAACTATCGACCTGTCTCCCTCCTGCCTTTTGCCTCCAAACTCCTTGAACGTCTTGTATTCTCTCGATTGCTACACTTTCTCAACACCTATTCTGTACTAGACCCTCTACAATCTGGCTTCCGCACTGCTCACTCTACTGAAACAGCCCTCACTAAAATAACTGACGACCTCCACGCTGCCAAAGACAGAGGTCATTACACTCAGCTCATATTACTCGACCTCTCTGCAGCATTCGACACCGTGGACCACCCTCTTCTCCTTCACATTCTCCATACTCTTGGTATTCGGAACAAAGCTTTATCCTGGATCTCCTCTTACCTCTCCCATCGTACCTTCAGTGTCTCTTTTGCTAACACCTCCTCCTCCTCTATTGATCTCTCTGTGGGGGTACCCCAGGGCTCTGTCCTGGGACCCCTTCTCTTTTCTCTCTACACACTCTCTCTAGGTGACCTAATCACATCTTTTGGGTTTAAATATTACCTCTATGCTGACGACACACAAATTTACCTTTCAACCCCTGACCTTACACCTGCTATACAGACCAAAGTTTCTGAATGCCTCTCTGGAATATCATCCTGGATGGCCATCCGCCGACTTAAACTTAAAATGGCAAAAACAGAGCTCCTTATACTACCTCCCAACCCTGGCCCTACTACATCCTTCCACATTGCTATTGGAAATACGATCATTCACCCAGTAGCCCAAGCACGCTGCCTAGGGGTCACACTTGATTCCTCTCTCTCATTCTCCTCTCATATTCAAAACGTTTCTAAAACTTGTCGCTTTTTCCTCCGCAATATCACAAAGATACGCCCTTTCCTCTGTTACTCAACTGCTAAAACTCTGACTCAGGCCCTCATTCTCTCACGTCTCAATTACTGCAACCTCCTGCTGTCCGGCCTTCCTACCTCTCACCTGTCTCCCCTACAATCTATCCTAAACACTGCTGCCAGAATCACTCTACTCTTTCCTAAATCTGTCTCAGCGTCTCCCCTGCTGAAATCCCTCTCCTGGCTTCCGATTAAATCGCGTATCTCACACTCAATTCTACTGCTCACTTTTAAAGCTTTACATTCTTCTGCCCCTCATTACATCTCAGCCCTAATTTCTCGCTATGCACCATCACGACTCTTGCGTTCTTCTCAAGGATGTCTTCTTTCTACCCCCTTTGTGTCTAAAGCTCTCTCCCGCCTTAAACCTTTCTCACTTTCTGCCCCACACCTCTGGAATGCTCTTCCCCTCAATACCCGACTAGCCCCCTCGCTATCCACCTTTAAGACCCACCTTAAGACACATCTGCTTAAAGAAGCATATGAGTAGCACTGGATAATCATGGACACATGACACAAAGCTTGGCCTCCTGCAGACACACTTACTAGTATTCCCTCCTACTGTCTCTGTACGTTCTCCCTACCTACCAATTAGATTGTAAGCTCCTCGGAGCAGGGACTCCTTCCTTAATGTTACTTTTACAGTATGTCTGAAGCACTTATTCCCATGATGTGTTATTTATATTTGTTATTTATATGACATGTATTACTACTGTGAAGCGCTATGTACATTTTATGGCGCTATACAAATAAAGACATACATACATACATACATATCCCCTCTTAGATGCCTCTTTTCTAATGTAAATAAATCTAATTTAGCTAGCCAATCCTCATAAGATAGATTGTCCATCCCCTTTATTAATTTGGTGGCTCTTCTCTGCACTCTCTCTAGCTCTCTATTCTTGCATCCAAAATGCATATCCTTACATTTATCTGTATTAAACCTCTGGTTACTTTGAGCTTTCATTTATTTCATAATGGTTTGGTTTTGGTGTTTTAATTGTAAATTGTGGAATTTATTTTGGATTGGATTAATTGATTGTTGTTAATTTAATTCTGTTAACTTCTTGATTTGTTTTCATTTTCTGATTCTTTGAATGGCATTGGATCTTGTTTGTACAGTAACTGTTTCTTTAAGGTTGAACATTGAGTGACATAGTGTTAAATGATTTACTGTGCTATTCAATTGTTTGATTGGCATTTGTTATCTATTTAATTGGCTATGTGCTGTATTTTATTTTGCTATGTGCTGTGTTTTTTTTTATATGTGCTGTATTTTATTTTGTAATGTGCTGTATTTGATTTGGCTATGTGATGTTTTTATTTGGGTCTGTTTTTTTAATCCTTACCCATTTCTTTATATTGGTTAATCATACCTAATATTATATGGGCATGATGTACCCACTGTACAAATGAATGGGTGAAAGGTGGGGGTAGTTGCCTGGGGAGGGTGGTTAGGCCTCCTGGGTGGGTAGTGGCGGCAGAGGGTGGGTTAACCCCTTAATTACTTTCGTGGATATTGACCGCTAAGGTGATTAAGGCGCTAGGGGACATTCGATTGTATTTGCTCTGTATGTTTCTGGCAACAGAGGACAGGGACCTGCAATATCCTGACGAGGACGCCCTTCAAAATGCCAGTGGAAGTAGAACTGTTTTATTTATTTTATTTATGCTTTCTAATGTGTTTAATAATCTATATCTGGATAATATTTATTTTGCCCATTATTGTACTGCATGTGTTTTATGGTGGTGGGGGGGGGGGTATTGATTTATTTAAATGTAGGCCATGTTTTATTTTTTACATACATGTTTGGTACCACAGGGCAGCGAGGACCGATGGAGACCACCTGAGGACCCCCGGATACCCACAGGTACCAGCCGAGGACCCCCGGACGACCATGGGTACCATCTGTGGACCCATGGGGGACACCTGCGGGGAAGAACCGGGGGGCCCAGAGATGTGGGGGCCCCATGGACCCGCAGGGAACACCCGAGGGCCCCAGACACCTGTGGGGACAATCCAGGGACCCCCAGACACCCACGGGGACCACCCATGGACCCCATTATGGCCTGCGGGGACCCACAGGTACCACCTGGAGGCCCACGGATACTAAAGGGGACCACCCGAAGACCCCCAGACACCCATGGGAACCCCCAGGGTGCTCTGTGGGGGCTGCGGACACCCGTCGGGACCACTGGGGACCCCTGTTGGCCTGGGGTATTAATCCTGTATGTAAAATAATAAATCATGTTTTTATGTGGGGGCACAGGGTGGGTGTTTTATGTATTGATGTTTATTAAATATGGTCATGTTTATTGTGGGCTAAGAGGTGGGTAGTGTGACAGTTATGTGTATTGTTTTTATTGTGGGTTGCGGGAGTGGGTGAAGGGGGTATTGTCCCCAAGGATGGGTGTTTAGGCTTCCAGGGTAGGTAGTGGGGGTGGGTGGGTTTACCCCTTAATTACTATAGAGGTTACTAACCGCTAAGGTGATTAAGGGGTTAGGGGACATTAGATTGTCTTTTTTTTATTTTTCTATATTGTTTGTAGCAATGGAGGACATGGACGGTAATGAGCATGAGGACGACCTACATCGTTGCAGCCTGGCAGGGGTGAGTAGCAACAAAATATGCAAAAAATGCACAAAGCAGCTGTGATGGTGAGGGGGTACCAAAGGCAGTAAATAAAAGTACTATGCCCGGCTGGGTGCCCCTGAATCATATTGTAACTATGAAGTGTAAGCTCTGCAGTCCAGGGCTGGCTGCAGTCCTGTAAATGTATAATCAACTGTGTATGTGCGGCCTGCTAGGTATAAGGGGCCCACATCACTGTATTAAAGTCAATTGGATTAGTGCATTGCGGTTGGGTTAGTTCCGTGCATTGCAACAATGAGTCACGGCCCAAACCGCAGTTTAAATGAATAAGTATGGCTGCGGTCATGTCTTAGCTCCGTGCATTGCAACAATGAGTCACTGCCAAACCGCAGACAGGAAGAAAGTTTAAACCACATCTTTAAACTCAATTACCTTGTATGAGTGCGGTCGCGGTTTTACATTAGTTCTGAATGTTGTAACCACAAGTACCACATCGTTAACTCAAGCTACATTGTATGAGTGCGGTCACGGTTGACGCTTGGAATACCATGAAGCCCCTTGCCTGGCTGCAGGAACTGTGGGCAACTTTGCCATAGGGTGGCGATTTGGTTCCCACGGAGTGATTGGCTGCACATTATACAGATAGGACTTTGGTGCTTTCAAAAGTCCGTGCCGCCAATCGGAAGATTAGATTCATCCAGGGATTCACCTAAAGAGACATCGTGCGGCACAAGGACTATTCCATGGTAACTAAGAGTTGTACCCTGCTTCAAAAGTTTGTTAGAACTAAGGAATGGAAAACGAATCCTGAAAGGGGGAAACGAAAAAACTACTTTCGGTGAAGATATAGGGGTAGGGTTTGTGAGCGGCGCCCCTAGTCAAGGACTGATACATGGCTCTTTTTGCGCAACAATCCCGCTCCTGGGAATTGATGCCTAGAGACTTTATTTCTGTGGATTTTGTTCCGTGGACATTTTATTTTGCCCCATCCCAGTAAGTGCTTATTCGTGTTATTTTGTACTTCAAGCTGAGTGTGTTACTTGTGTAAATAAATTACAATTTATTTTATCTCACGTTTTGTTCAATCAAAGGATCCGGGTAATTTTTGTGTTAAAAGCACTGGTCTTCCGTGACAGCAGCGCACTGCTCAGGGTGACAGGGGAATAACAAATTGAAAACACGGTTGATAAAGCACTGTGTTGTGTGAAGTGTGTAGGAGGGTTCACACCTCCTTCTTTGTAATGTTTAATAGACAATAGATATTTTTCAATTTGTTATTCCCCTGTCACCCTGAGCAGTGTGCTGCCTTGTGCATTTTCTGCATATTTTGTTGCTGCTTGGACCTGTATCTGTGGATACGCCACCAATTAATCCAGTTGGCTTAGGGGTGGGTAAGATATTCTGAAGATTTATTTCATCTATATGGACTACAAGAATTACTACAAGCTTTGGTGAGCTTTGGACTTTTTTTTAGGGGTGGGGGGTTGGGTGGGTGTGTTGTATATTGCAATGTTTATGGGGGGAAATTGTCCCCAATAAACATGCTATTGTGCCTTAACCCCTTAATTGCCTTAGCGGATAGCCGCTAAGGTAAAAAGCTGTTTAATGTATTTTTTATTAATAGTGTGCGGGAGCAGTGCGTCTCCTGAGCTGAACCACTTTGATTTCTGGCTCAGGGACCCCTGCTTCACGAGTTACAGGCCCCGGTACGAGGTATCGGATGACAGTGTCACCGCCATTTTTATAGCATCCACGTCGCGTGACATGTAAATAATGGAGATACCGGCACCCCATGCCGGGGCCTGTAACGTGGGGAGCAGGGGGTCTCCGAGGCTGAAATCAATGCGGTTCATCTCAGGAGAACCCCTTCTCCCGCACACTATTAATAAAAATGACATTAATGCAGCTTCATTACCTTAGCGGCTATCCGCTATGGTAATGAAATATTGTTTATTGAGATGTGTGTTTTGATAGTAGTGTAGATGTGCATGGGGTCTCCTGACAGAACCGCATTTGTTTCAGCCTCGGGGACCCCCTGCTTCATGAGATACAGGCCATGTTATGGGGTGCCGGTATCCCCCTGCAGGATTTAAATCCCCAGGTCACGTGCTTTAAAAACACAGGGTATACTGGCACCCCATAACCTGGCCTGTATCTCGGGAAGCAGGAGGTGCCCGGACCTGAAACCAATGCGGTTCTGCTCACGAGACCCGCTGCTCATGTACACTAGTATTATACTGTATATGTATACAGTACGATTGCCTGTAAGAGCCATGCATGGAGCCTCAGTTCTTACAGTCTTTTTTTTCTATCAGCTATTGCGCTTTACAAGTTTAACCGCGATAGAGGTGGGGTTGGGGGGGAGAAAGCAGCTCACGCGAATGGTCAGATTTTTGCTCGGCCGGAACAAAATGCCCTGAATTTGTTAGTGAATCGCGCCTTTGGCTTCACTTCTTAATGGCCGAGCATAAAATTTCCAATCGGGCGCAAAAAAGTGCTGCTTAGTGCATAGCCCCCGTAATACGATAAGTATTGGAAAAAAACACACAAAGTTGTGCGATGTTGCATTTTTTTTATCGCACTATAAAAATTGTAATTTTTCTTAGTGAATACCGGTTTGGCATTTTTTATAGTGCGGTAAGAATATGCAAACCCGCTCGGCAATGCGCTGAGCTGATCAAAGTTTATTGAATAGGCCCCTTAGTGTATTGTAAGTAACACATGCTTTCCTTATTTATTGTATAGTAACTACAGTAACAAAGTATTTTACTTACTTATGGAATAGTAATTAATACAGCACTTTCCCTAGTCTATAGTAAGTAACACAGTGCTTCCTTATTTATTGTACGGTAAGTAACCATACTTTTCTTATTGTACAGTAAGTAACACAGTATTTTACTTACAGTTCTTACGGAATAGTAAGTACTGCTGCGACACACTTTATTCGAGCAAATACCCAGTATGTACCTGGCAGATACCTGGAATGCGCCGCTCCTCACCTCTGACAAGCCCCGTTGCATTTGCCTTCCCAGCCTGGGTTTATGCCTGGCTGATGGGCGGCTGATCTGTTAAATGATAATGATTAGGATTTAATAGGCTGCAATGCTTCGCGTGTCTACCAGATGGCATAAATTCATGAATTGTAATGCAGTATATATATATATACTGTGCAGTATTGCAGCCAGCGGGAATAAAATGCTTCAATCCCTGCCTGGAAAATAACTCAATGCACTCAGGCAGAAAACAGTCACAAACCTCAATACACCCGGGTATACCCGAATTCGTGGGACTAGCCGAGCTCGAATAAAGTGTGTCGCCAGTGTAACACAACTATTTCCTTAGTTACTGTACAATAAGTGACATACTGTAGTGCTTTACTTACTTATTGTATAGTTCTGCAAGTAACACAGTGCTTTCCTTACTTATTGTGTAGTAAGTAGCACATGCTTTCCTTATTGTATAGTAAGTAACACATGCTATCCTTTGTATTGTATAGTAAGTAACACAATGAGTCACTGCCAAACCGCAGACAGGAAGAAAGTTTAAACCACATCTTTAAACTCAATTACCTTGTATGAGTGCGGTCGCGGTTTTACATTAGTTCTGAATGTTGCAACCACAAGTACCACATCGTTAACTCAAGCTACATTGTATGAGTGCGGTCACGGTTGACGCTTGGAATACCATGAAGCCCCTTGCCTGGCTGCAGGAACTGTGGGCAACTTTGCCATAGGGTGGCGATTTGGTTCCCACGGAGTGATTGGCTGCACATTATACAGATAGGACTTTGGTGCTTTCAAAAGTCCGTGCCGCCAATCGGGAGATTAGATTCATCCAGGGATTCACCTAAAGAGACATCGTGCGGCACAAGGACTATTCCATGGTAACTAAGAGTTGTACCCTGCTTCAAAAGTTTGTTAGAACTAAGGAATGGAAAACGAATCCTGAAAGGGGGAAACGAAAAAACTACTTTCGGTGAAGATATAGGGGTAGGGTTTGTGAGCGGCGCCCCTAGTCAAGGACTGATACATGGCTCTTTTTGCGCAACAATCCCGCTCCTGGGAATTGATGCCTAGAGACTTTATTTCTGTGGATTTTGTTCCGTGGACATTTTATTTTGCCCCATCCCAGTAAGTGCTTATTCGTGTTATTTTGTACTTCAAGCTGAGTGTGTTACTTGTGTAAATAAATTACAATTTATTTTATCTCACGTTTTGTTCAATCAAAGGATCCGGGTAATTTTTGTGTTAAAAGCACTGGTCTCCCGTGACAGCAGCGCACTGCTCAGGGTGACAGGGGAATAACAAATTGAAAACACGGTTGATAAAGCACTGTGTTGTGTGAAGCGTGTATTAGGGTTCACACCTCCTTCTTTGTAATGTTTAATAGACAATAGATATTTTTCCATTTGTTATTCCCCTGTCACCCTGAGCAGTGTGCTGCCTTGTGCATTTTCTGCATATTTTGTTGCTGCTTGGACCTGTATCTGTGGATACGCCACCAATTAATCCAGTTGGCTTAGGGGTGGGTAAGATATTCTGAAGATTTATTTCATCTATATGGACTACAAGAATTACTACAAGCTTTGGTGAGCTTTGGACTTTTTTTAGGGGTGGGGGGTTGGGTGGGTGTGTTGTATATTGCAATGTTTATGGGGGGAAATTGTCCCCAATAAACATGCTATTGTGCCTTAACCCCTTAATTGCCTTAGCGGATAGCCGCTAAGGTAAAAAGCTGTTTAATGTATTTTTTATTAATAGTGTGCGGGAGCAGTGCGTCTCCTGAGCTGAACCACTTTGATTTCTGGCTCAGGGACCCCTGCTTCACGAGTTACAGGCCCCGGTACGAGGTATCGGATGACAGTGTCGCCGCCATTTTTATAGCATCCACGTCGCGTGACATGTAAATAATGGAGATACCGGCACCCCATACCGGGGCCTGTAACGTGGGGAGCAGGGGGTCTCCGAGGCTGAAATCAATGTGGTTCATCTCAGGAGAACCCCTTCTCCCGCACACTATTAATAAAAATGACATTAATGCAGCTTCATTACCTTAGCGGCTATCCGCTATGGTAATGAAATATTGTTTATTGAGATGTGTGTTTTGATAGCAGTGTAGATGTGCAGGGGGTCTCCTGACAGAACCGCATTTGTTTCAGCCTCGGGGACCCCCTGCTTCATGAGATACAGGCCATGTTATGGGGTGCCGGTATCCCCCTGCAGGATTTAAATCCCCAGGTCACGTGCTTTAAAAACACAGGGTATACTGGCACCCCATAACCTGGCCTGTATCTCGGGAAGCAAGAGGTGCCCGGACCTGAAACCAACGCGGTTCTGCTCACGAGACCCGCTGCTCATGTACACTAGTATTATACTGTATATGTATACAGTACGATTGCCTGTAAGAGCCATGCATGGAGCCTCAGTTCTTACAGTCTTTTTTTTCTATCAGCTATTGCGCTTTACAAGTTTAACCGCGATAGAGGTGGGGTTGGGGGGGAGAAAGCAGCTCACGCGAATGGGCAGGTTTTTGCTCGGCCGGAACAAAATGCCCTGAATTTGTTAGTGAATCGCGCCTTTGGCTTCACTTCTTAATGGCCGAGCATAAAATTTCCAATCGGGCGCAAAAAAGTGCTGCTTAGTGCATAGCCCCCGTAATACGATAAGTATTGGAAAAAAACACACAAAGTTGTGCGATGTTGCATTTTTTTTATCGCACTATAAAAATTGTAATTTTTCTTAGTGAATACCGGTTTGGCATTTTTTATAGTGCGGTAAGAATATGCAAACCCGCTCGGCAATGCACTGAGCTGATCAAAGTTTATTGAATAGGCCCCTTAGTGTATTGTAAGTAACACATGCTTTCCTTATTTATTGTATAGTAACTACAGTAACACAGTATTTTACTTACTTATGGACTAGTAATTAATACAGCACTTTCCCTAGTCTATAGTAAGTAACACAGTGCTTCCTTATTTATTGTATGGTAAGTAACCATACTTTTCTTATTGTACAGTAAGTAACACAGTATTTTACTTACAGTTCTTACGGAATAGTAAGTAACACAACTATTTCCTTACTTACTGTACAATAAGTGACATACTGTAGTGCTTTACTTACTTATTGTATAGTTCTGCAAGTAACACAGTGCTTTCCTTACTTATTGTGTAGTAAGTAGCACATGCTTTCCTTATTGTATAGTAAGTAACACATGCTATCCTTTGTATTGTATAGTAAGTAACACAGTATTTTACTTACTTATTGTATAGTAAGTAACAATTCTTTCCTTATTGTATAGTAAGTAACACTTCTTTCCTTAGTGTATAGTAAGTAACACTTCTTTCCTTAGTGTATAGTAAGTAACACATCTTTCCTTAGTGTATAGTACTGTAAGTAACACTTCTTTCCTTAGTGTATAGTAAGTAACACATGCTATCCTTTGTATTGTATATGAAGTTAGTGGAAATCAGGGAGCGCAGGTCACCGAGGAGTGCATAAGGAATGAAACAGAAATAAATAAATAGTGAAACTCTGTAGGCACAAAAAAATAATAAATTAATGGGATGACAAATTGCAGTAAAAAGGTGTAGAAATACACACTGAAACTAGAAGCAACTGCAATATCAAGAGTGGAGCAACAACAATCAAATAAGAACGTAGGGTCAGTAAATGATCAGTAAAGTGTATTCATCACGAACAGCATAAGGAATAGTGTAAGCAGGGGAGACTTACAGTACAGCACAGCCCCATAAACAGGCATTTCCAGCATTAGATTAAGTATCACAGTATTTTACTTACTTATTGTATTGTAAGTATCTCAGTAGTCTACTTACTTATTGTATAGTAAGTAACAATGCTTTCTTTATTGTATAGCAAGTAAAACATGCTATCCTTATATATTGTATAGTGAGAAACACAGTATTTTACTTACTTATTGTATTGTAAGTATCTCAGTAGTCTACTTACTTATTGTATAGTAAGTAAAACATGCTATCCTTATATATTGTATAGTGAGAAACACAGTATTTTACTTACTTATTTTATTGTAAGTATCTCAGTAGTCTACTTACTTATTGTATAGTAAGTAAAAATACTTTCCTTATTGTGTAGTAACACATGCTTCCTTTACTTATTGTACAGTAAGTAACAATACTTTCCTTAGTGTATAGTAAGTAACACATGCTATGTATTGTATAGTAAGTAACATGGTATTTTACTTACTTATTATATAGTAAGATAGAACAGTACAATAGCTGATAGAGTGAACTGATGTCCCAAAATTCTATTCTATTGTGATCAACTTGATCACTTAAAGTTAATTAAATCAGCTAGCGCTCTTGCCCTCAATAACAGTAATAATATACTGTCACCAAAATAAAACATATAAAAATTATATACCATGTAAAACAGTTAATGTCGAGTCCAATTCAAAAATGGGAAATGCAGCTCCTCCAAGATGGATCCAACCCTCGGGTCCAAAGGCAACTACAGAGATAAAAAAGAAAAAAAGGGCGCAAGACCCATAGTGCAATATGAATATGTAAAGTTTTAATGCTAAAAAAACACAGTTAAAAACACTTACAAGATGTAAGTAGATAAGAGGCACATCTAGGATGGTTAGTCCGTAACTTCAGCAAGCTGGGATAGCCTCAGTCCCCGTCTCTTGCGTGGAGAGAGCCTCAGTCCCAGACACCCTCCTCCTAGGTTCGGCGTTGCTCTACTCCTGCTTCCGCATCACGTGCGCTCGTGACGTCACTGCTTTCGTGTCCTCGCGCCGTCACTCTGAGGGTTGGGCTTAGGACTGGTGTGCTGTCTCCGGCAGTCTGACAGATCAGACTCAGGATCCTCCTGCTATGCTTCGCAATTCAGCAACCTTGGTAGATACAGCCCTACGCGTTTCGAGAAACACTTTATCTTCGTCAGGGGCTCTGTATCTACAAGGCTGCTGGTCTATCTATTTATTGATAATTCTAACAGCCATCAACCAATAGGTACAATTTCCCATAAATTCTCAATAGCTGTTGTATACAACTAAGATGTACTGGATCTAAATGACCAGTAGATGGCACTAAAATATTAAATAAGGATAAATATAAAGAGTATAAAACCCCATCTTCCCACAATTACAATTAATATAGAATCTTTCAGTATGTTTACATGATATTACATTAATATTCAAATGTCTTTAAATATAATAAAAAGACAATAATTTGAGCATTCTCCAAAGATAATCAATATTAAATTATTTTCAATAAAAAATACTTAAAAACTGATATTAAGAATTATAATTACTAATAATATTGGATTCAACAGCTATAGAGTTTACGTTAATACTAATGACATACATTATACAGAAGTGTACGTGACAAGATAAACACCTATCCAAGGATTCAAACACACTTTAAAAATATATTTATAAAAAGGCTACCAGATCTATGTCTTCATTTAGGCCATTGGGAGACATTGTACCCAGCTCATGTATCCAATACGTCTCCCTTTGTCTGAGTATCATTATTCTATCGCCCCCATAATCACTACTTAAAACATGTTCTTTCCCTATAATCTTTAGCCCTTGAGGGTCTTTATTATGTCTGATACTAAAGTGCTTTGAAACACCGCGGGTCATCACTCCATTGAGTATATTCCCACGGGGTTACAAGAAGCGCTGTTTCAGGCTCCTTTTAGTCCTGCCTATATACTGTAGGCCGCACTTACATTCCAAAAGGTATACGACATAAGTTGTATTAAAACCAGAGACATAACATAAAACACAGACAAAGCTCAGTGCACATCCAGAAAAACTTATATACGGTACAGTGCCTAAATATACATGTATAAATAACTAATAAATAAAATGGTCATTTAGTTTAACATTTTGGCCAAATTGTTGTAAGCCCTTGAGCCAAACTTCACGGCAGACCACGTTCAAGGGTCCCTACACTAATATAAATTCTTAATAACCTGTGCATTGCCAGGAAGAATGATTTATAATAAATCTGTCAATATAAGTTGCAAAAGTTCTAAGTCTGATTGAAGCTTTTATTAACCTGTACATTACCAGGAAAAGCACTCTGTAATAGATTTGTCACAATCACACTGCATGCAGGCAAGTTCCCCTGATAGTGGGAGATGCCATGGAGTGAGCTTTTAACCATTTAAATGTGGGAGGGAGTGAGCTTCAATTGGATAGGAGGTTGCCACCCTCCAAAACAGCCAAGACTAGCTGCACAAGAATTATAAAACATACAGAACACCTACAAGCTCAAATTGAACCCCCAAAATACCCACAACATATATATAAGCATATAAGTTTCACAGAGGAGTGCTACTGAGCATGGCAATTTATATTTAAAACCAGAGACATAACATAAAACACAGACAAAGCTCAGTGCACATCCAGAAAAACTTATATACGGTACAGTGCCTAAATATACATGTATAAATAACTAATAAATAAAATGGTCATTTAGTTTAACATTTTGGCCAAATTGTTGTAAGCCCTTGAGCCAAACTTCACGGCAGACCACGTTCAAGGGTCCCTACACTAATATAAATTCTTAATAACCTGTGCATTGCCAGGAAGAATGATTTATAATAAATCTGTCAATATAAGTTGCAAAAGTTCTAAGTCTGATTGAAGCTTTTATTAACCTGTACATTACCAGGAAAAGCACTCTGTAATAGATTTGTCACAATCACACTGCATGCAGGCAAGTTCCCCTGATAGTGGGAGATGCCATGGAGTGAGCTTTTAACCATTTAAATGTGGGAGGGAGTGAGCTTCAATTGGATAGGAGGTTGCCACCCTCCAAAACAGCCAAGACTAGCTGCACAAGAATTATAAAACATACAGAACACCTACAAGCTCAAATTGAACCCCCAAAATACCCACAACATATATATAAGCATATAAGTTTCACAGAGGAGTGCTACTGAGCATGGCAATTTATATTTAAAACCAGAGACATAACATAAAACACAGACAAAGCTCAGTGCACATCCAGAAAAACTTATATACGGTACAGTGCCTAAATATACATGTATAAATAACTAATAAATAAAATGGTCATTTAGTTTAACATTTTGGCCAAATTGTTGTAAGCCCTTGAGCCAAACTTCACGGCAGACCACGTTCAAGGGTCCCTACACTAATATAAATTCTTAATAACCTGTGCATTGCCAGGAAGAATGATTTATAATAAATCTGTCAATATAAGTTGCAAAAGTTCTAAGTCTGATTGAAGCTTTTATTAACCTGTACATTACCAGGAAAAGCACTCTGTAATAGATTTGTCACAATCACACTGCATGCAGGCAAGTTCCCCTGATAGTGGGAGATGCCATGGAGTGAGCTTTTAACCATTTAAATGTGGGAGGGAGTGAGCTTCAATTGGATAGGAGGTTGCCACCCTCCAAAACAGCCAAGACTAGCTGCACAAGAATTATAAAACATACAGAACACCTACAAGCTCAAATTGAACCCCCAAAATACCCACAACATATATATAAGCATATAAGTTTCACAGAGGAGTGCTACTGAGCATGGCAATTTATATTTAAAACCAGAGACATAACATAAAACACAGACAAAGCTCAGTGCACATCCAGAAAAACTTATATACGGTACAGTGCCTAAATATACATGTATAAATAACTAATAAATAAAATGGTCATTTAGTTTAACATTTTGGCCAAATTGTTGTAAGCCCTTGAGCCCATATGTTGTGGGTATTTTGGGGGTTCAATTTGAGCTTGTAGGTGTTCTGTATGTTATATAAGTTGTATTACAATTGATCAAACTTTTAATATCATAAGTTATAAAGGAATCCTTTGCTTTAAATGTGGTAGCCCCATTAGATATATGACTGCATGTGATGCATCTACCCCCACATATAAATTCCCTATAACTGGTTTTAATGTTTGATTGACGTTCCCATCGCCACAGATTTTGGGAATTTTAGATGGTGCCAAATCATTTTTGAGTGTTTTTGGACGTCTATAAATTATCTTTGGCCTATGGGTAAGTAGAGGTGGTAGTATGGGGTCATATTGAAGAATGTTCCAATGTTTCCCCATAATGTGGCTGATTTTTCTAGACGCTGTGTTATATTTAGTAATGAATAAAACATTGTCATTAATATTCGTTTCCTTATCTTTATCTTTCTTATTCTCCAATGTTCAAACCCTATCGGTAGCCAAATCTTTATCTAGTGCCCTATTAATATGTCTCTCCTGGTGGCCTTTGTTTAATAGTTTAATTCTAAGTGCTGCAGATTGGCTAATAAAATCTTCCTCCCTACTACAATTTCGTCTTAATCTTAATAATTGGCTATATGCTATGTTAGAAACCCATCACGGATGATGATTTCTTGCTGCATCTAAATATTTGTTCGAATCAACTTCTTTAAAATGAGTCTTGGTTGTTATTAAATTAGTGTTGCCACTAGATATGGCCAGATCTAAAAATGTGATATTGGTTGGACTGTGTTCATAGGTAAATTTAAGATCAAAAGGGTTAAAATTGATATATTCTATACATTTATTTAATTCTGTTTCGCTACCATTCCATTTAGATCTGGCCATATCTAGTAGCGACACTAATTTAATAACTACTAAGACGAATATTAATGACAATGTTTTATTCATGTGTTTCAAAGCACTTTAGTATCAGACATAATAAAGACCCTCAAGGGCTAAAGATTATAGGGAAAGAACATGTTTTAAGTAGTGATTATGGGGGCGATAGAATAATGATACTCAGACAAAGGGAGACGTATTGGATACATGAGCTGGGTACAATGTCTCCCAATGGCCTAAATGAAGACATAGATCTGGTAGCCTTTTTATAAATATATTTTTAAAGTGTGTTTGAATCCTTGGATAGGTGTTTATCTTGTCACGTACACTTCTGTATAATGTATGTCATTAGTATTAATGTAAACTCTATAGCTGTTGAATCCAATATTATTAGTAATTATAATTCTTAATATCAGTTTTTAAGTATTTTTTATTGAAAATAATTTAATATTGATTATCTTTGGAGAATGCTCAACTTATTGTCTTTTTATTATATTTAAAGACATTTGAATATTAATGTAATATCATGTAAACATACTGAAAGATTCTATATTAATTGTAATTGTGGGAAGATGGGGTTTTATACTCTTTATATTTATCCTTATTTAATATTTTAGTGCCATCTACTGGTCATTTAGATCCAGTACATCTTAGTTGTATACAACAGCTATTGAGAATTTATGGGAAATTGTACCTATTGGTTGATGGCTGTTAGAATTATCAATAAATAGATAGACCAGCAGCCTTGTAGATACAGAGCCCCTGACGAAGAGAAAGTGTTTCTCGAAACGCGTAGGGCTGTATCTACCAAGGTTGCTGAATTGCGAAGCATAGCAGGAGGATCCTGAGTCTGATCTGTCAGACTGCCGGAGACAGCACACCAGTCCTAAGCCCAACCCTCAGAGTGACGGCGCGAGGACACGAACGCAGTGACGTCATGAGCGCACGTGACGCGGAAGCAGGAGTAGAGCAACGCCGAACCTAGGAGGAGGGTGTCTGGGACTGAGGCTCTCTCCACGCAAGAGACGGGGACTGAGGCTATCCCAGCTTGCTGAAGTTACGGACTAACCATCCTAGATGTGCCTCTTATCTACTTACATCTTGTAAGTGTTTTTAACTGTGTTTTTTAGCATTAAAACTTTACATATTGCACTATGGGTCTTGCACCCTTTTTTTCTTTTTTATTATATAGTATTAACACTTGCTATCCGTACTTATTGTACAGTTAGTATCACATTATTTTACTTATTTATTGTACAGTAAGTAACACAGTATTTTACTTATTTATTGTATAGTAACACATGCTATCCTTATTTATTATATAGCAAGTAACACAGTATTTTACTTACTTATTGTATAGTAACACAATGCTTTCCTTACTTATTGAGTAATTTGTAACCCAGTGATCTACTGTACTCTGCCCGCCCACAAGTGATGATTAATGCATGGAAGAAAACAAGTTACCTTAGGCTGAAAGACTTTATCCGTGCTTTAAATTTGCCATTTGGGTGTGATTGGGGGGGGGGGGGGGTAGGGTGGTATTTGCATGTAGGGAGGAATTGTGGAGGTTGGGTGTGGTAGCGGGGATGAGAGGGGTTTTAGGGTGTCGTTGAAGGAGGGTTGAAGGTATAGTGGGGAGGTGGTACTGTAGTTCAGTGTGTTGAAGGGTATTTGGGAGGCCGTAGTTAACAGAGTTTAAGGGGAGAGGCCATGAAGGGTGGGGTGAAGATTTGTGCTTATACATTTAAACAAAACATAATGAAAATGGCACGCCAGTACTTCCGATTCTTTATCACTGGTGCACAACTTCTGTTGATCGTTACATACCAAAGATGGATCCAAAACTATAGTTGTCAGCTGATTGAAGGAGGCAACTATTTTACATTTTGTTAATATAAATGGACTATATTTTTCATAAATGTGTGTAATGTGTTTATAATCAAGTACATTACTGTATAGGAATATTCTAAGGGGGGGTGGGGAAAGTGATGGAAAGTAAACATTCACACTACACAAAGTTTAATAAATTAACACATAGTAATAGTGATGCACACAGAAATATTGATCCACACAGTATCACACACACAATTCTCCTCCTCAATTGTAAAGCTCTACACTCTTCTGTCCTCCCTTACATCTCAGCCCTAATTTCTCGCTATACACCATCTTTCTCACTGACTGCCTTTCACCTCTGGAATGCCCTTCCCCTCAATACCCGACTAGCACCCTCTCTACCTACCTTTAAGACACACCTTAAAAAAAACACATCTTTAACAAAGCATAGCTCAAGGCCTGATACTTTACACCTCATACATTGACCATGGTCCCCTGAAGACGCACTTAGCACAACACCCTCCTACTGTCTCTGTACGTTCTTCCTTCTAACCAATTAGATTCTAAGTTCTTTGGGGCAGAGACTTTTTTCCAAATGTAACTTGTATGTCTCAAGCGCTTATTCCCATTATGTGTTATATTATTATGTCACATGTATTACTGCTGTGACGCGCTATCTATATAGATGGCAATCTCAAATTTAGACAATAGTGAGATTACATCTGCTGTGAACAAGGCTGGACTATTCATGAAACCTTGTGGTAAACGCGACCTTTCCAGGTAAACGCCGTTAGCCAATAATTCTCAGGTGTGATTTGGTGAGACCAGTATCCATTTGCCAAATTTATTGCGGTTTTAAAGCGTTTACGCTGTAATCCGCTTAATATTGACGGTGAATGTGTGTTCTGTGCTGTCACTGAAGGTGTCACTTTATTAACTTCCCTATAATCTAACACCATTCTCCATGTGCTGTCTTTTTTAGGCACAGGATATACTGCAGTTTTCATCTGACTATACTGCTCAATTAGTACCCCTTGTTTAAGCAAATCATTGATTACAATTTGTATGCTTGGTAAGGCGGCATGATTAATTTTATATTTAGCCTGTTTCTTTGGAAGTGTAGAATATGTATTAATGTCATGTATAATACCTTTCCTTAAACCCACTTGATTTCCCCATTGTTGAAAAATATACTTATGTGTCATTAACCAATTATATAACTTTGCCTTATCAATAAATGCACTGTTATTAACTTGGTCTGTGATAATTGCATCCAAGTCACGTTTCACAGTCAGCTCTGGCTGTGGTTTTGTTGCCACTTCCTCTTTTACTTGAATGAACGAAGCAACATCTTTAAAAGCGATTAAAAAATCACATCCTAAATTAATATGTTCAACTAACTCAATATAAGTCTTTCTACCATTGATTTTTAATTCTAAATAATATGAAGGATGAGTACCCTCTCCTTCAATTGTTTGTATTGTGATATTTTGTACATAATCCTCATCAATTAAAATATCAGTTCTTACAAGGGATATTTCTGCCTGTGTGTCTAAAAAGCCATCAAAAACATTTCCCTTGTATTCAATGAGTAATTTCAAATTACTCATTCCTCGTGAGGCTCTGTAGGCTGTTGTGTAACTTTGCCCACAGATTTCTTTGTGGTTACTGGAGTAGCAGCTTGTTTTTTAACCTCTCGCTGACTGTTAGTCAGTTCGGAGGTCTGTGTATTATAACCTGTACGTTTGTCACGAAATCTGATTTCGCTGCCTTTGTTCTGCCCGTACCTGTCGGGAGTCCTAGTGTACTCTCTCATATTATATCTGGACCCCCCACCCTCATAACGAGGTGGCTGTTCATAATGTGTATGTTGTGGTGTTTGTGTAGTAGGAGTGTCTTATTGTCTCTGACTTTGATAACCCCTATTGTCTGACTTCCAGTCTCTCTGAAAATTACCTTTTCTGTCCCACTGTTCGTCTCTAGGATAAACTGGAGTCTGATATTGATTGTATGATCCTCTCCACTTTCTGTTTTGTTTAGGAAAATGTCTCCCCTTCTCTGTATCAGATCTGTCAGGCTTCCTGTCACTGGTTTGCGATTTAGGCGTTCCTGCATTCTCTCCTGTCAGAGTTTTTCCTACGAGAGTATACGTATTTTTTAATATTTCAGGAACCCTCTCTGCTTTTTGTTCTACAGGTAAACCTTGTATCTGTCTCTCAACGTCTAACAGCAGGCCCTAGCCCTTAATGAGTGACTTTAAACAACCCCAAACAATCTCATGGTTGCCTTGTGTAAAACGTAGCCCTAAAATATAAGCAGCTACTATCCCACTAGTCTTATTAACCTGTCCTAGCGTATCTGCTAGTGATGAAATAGTAACCTTCCCGTGAGTTTTCTCACACACATTGCTGATGACTGAATCCCAGTCTCGTGCTTCAGCCAATGTGATTGACAAACCTGCCGGGAGCAAAGCATTTACCAAATCAAGGTTTTGTTTTGGTGTGGGTGTTGGATAAACTCCATCTAATGAATGTGTTCTCTCATTAAGCTATAATGCAACGTCTTTTGGATTAGTAGGTAGTTGACCAATTGTTGCTTTAATATTGGCCATAGGGATACAGATTTGGACCCGAGCTGGCGCGTCAATTAACGCTTGAGCTCCTCTTGTTGCTAAGAAGACATTAATAATTTATTTTAGCAGTGTGATTTCTGCAATAGCATTAGCACGCTCTGTCGCTACATACCGTGCAGCTTGTGTTAACTCAAGTAATGTAACTGGTGTAAATAAGTGTGTGTGATTTTCTCCCCATTTTGCACCAGAATTAATGGGACCATGTCTGTCTATGCCTGTAGCAATTACAGGCTGTTGCCCCAAAATAACAGTTGCTGCATTATATGTCAAATTAATGATTGTATGCGTCAACGGGTTATAAGCCTGTTGTATGTATTGATACTGCACCGACACACTTTATTCGAGCAAATACCCAGTATGTACCTGGCAGATACCTGGAATGCTCCGCTCCTCACCTCTGACAAGCCCCGTTGTATTTGCCTTCCCAGCCTGGGTTCATGCCTGGCTGACGGGCGGCTGATCTGTTAAATGATAATGATTAGGATTTAATAGGCTGCAATGCTTCGCGTGTCTACCAGATGGCATAAATTCATGAATTGTAATGCAGTATACATATATATACTGTGCAGTATTGCAGCCAGCGGGAATAAAATGCTTCAATCCCTGCTTGGAAAATACCTCAATGCACTCGGGCAGAAAACAGTCACAAACCTCAATACACCCGGGTATACCCGAATTCGTGGGACTAGCCGAGCTCGAATAAAGTGTGTCGCCAGTGTATGTGACTGGATAAACAGTTGTATCTACAGTTATATATGAGTATCTGGCACCAGGTCCTCATGGACCAAACTGGATTTCAAATGCTATAGTTTCACCATCATTCAGTTCTCTCTGATACTGATTTCTCATTAAAACATTTAGGTCTGCAACTCGTGCAAAATCCCTGACAGCCATGATATACGATTGAAATTTGTACCAACTCTATTATAAAGAGGAAATAGCATACACGTGTACTTCAAAGATTAAATGGTTAACATAAAATTTATGACTTACTTATACAACTCATGAGTATCAATCACATATGGGCGCCAAATAATCTGGGCACGATGCCAAACTTTCTTCTCCCAGGTAATGCCTCGTGATAAGTTATATTCTGCCCTAAGCAGAAGCACTCATCGCGATGTTTCACCTGCAGAATTCAGTCCCACACCCTTTTTTTTTAGTTCAGGGTATTGAGAGATTATTATAAAGAAAGATCACTCAGAGTTTGTATAAAATAAGGTTTGTTGTTTATTGTATTACAACAAAATAACAAAAAAACATCATAAGGAAAATAGCAATAGCTAACAGTAAGCTAACAATCCAATCTACCTATGCAGAGATTATTTACTTAGTATGCCTGTCATACACACGAACACCACAAGATATTATGATAGGTCACGCCAGTCTCACTAGGTCTCGTCTCAGTGTGGCTTGCCACTCGGTTCTGCCTAACATGGCGTCATGCTAACCTTATATTGTGTGTTATCGTTCATGTGATACGTGGCATACGTGAGCATTATCTGTGGCTGATGACGTGTCCTACTGGCATTACAGTTTAACCACAGGATGCTTACAGTTCAAACAACTTCTGCTTTATACGTAAGTATCTGCCTCTCAACGACATATGTCACAACAATATATCCTGGCCATTTCTCAGCAGATCAAAGAAATCCTAACTGCAAAACTTCTAGTAACTGATATTATGTCCAGGGCAAGAAAAATAGCTAATATTCTGACAGTATGCTCTAAGTTGTACTAAGACATATAATTATACTATATATGTACCTTATGCTACCTGTAACCAATAACAATTATGCTATATATACCTTATGCTACCTGTAATCCACAACAAGATCTCCTCATACTCCCGCCCAAACCTGGCCCTATTTCCTCCTTCCACATTACTGTTTGAACTACGATGATTCACCCAGTAGCCCAAGCAGGCTGCTTAGGGGTCACACTCGACTCCTCTCTCACATTCTCCTCTCACATTCAAAACGTCTCTAAAACTTGTCGCTTTTTCCTCCGCAATATTACAAAGATACGCCCTTTCCTCTGTTGCTTGACTGCTAAAACTCTGACTCAGGCCCTCATTCTCTCCCGTCTTGATTACTGTAACCTGCTGTCCGGCCTTCCTGCCTCTCATCTGTCTCCCCTACAATCTATCCTAAACGCTGCTGCCAGAATCACTCTACTCTTTCCTAAATCTGTCTCAGCATCTCCCCTGCTGAAATCGCTCTCCTGGCTCCCTATCAAATACCGTATCACACATGCATTTCTCCTCCTCACTTTTAAAGCTTTACACTCTTCTGGCCCTCCTTACATCTCATCCCTAATTTCTCGCTATAGCACCATCCCGACTCTTGCGTTCTGCTCAAGGATGTCTTCTCTCTACCCCCTTTGTATCTAAAGGCCTCTCTCGCCTTAAACCTTTCTCACTGACTGCCCCACACCTCTGGAATGCCCTTCCCCTCAATACCCGACTAGCACCCTCTCTATCCACCTTTAAGACCCACCTTAAGACACACTTGCTTAAAGAAGCATATGAGTAGCACCATAGATATTACTAGACACATGATACATGCAGCTTGGCCCCCTGCAGAAGCCCTTACCAAAATGCCCTCTTACTATCTCTGTACATTCCTCCTACATATCAATTAGATTGTAAGCTCCTCGAAGCAGAGACTCCTCTTCCTAAATGTTACGTTTATGTCTGAAGCACATATTCCCATGACCTGTTATTTACAGTAGAGGCAGCGATTATTCTAACAAAAACCAGTGGCAATTCCCCAAAAGACCCAGGTACACCCAGGTACATTCTGAATACATGCCTTAAACTTTCCTTAAACTAGCCCCAGCATTTCTGCATTGATTAATGGCCTATCAGATTAACAGCGGGGGTCCCTGGCAGTCCCATTCAAACTGAATTGGACTGCCAGGGATCCCTGCTGTGTTAATCCTATGGGTCGTTAGTCAATGCAGAAATGCCTTAAACGTGCCTCAAACTAGCCCAGAACATACCCAGCACATACCCTGAATGTAACCCGGCTAGTTTAAAGCAAGAATAAGAATAATCGTTGCCTCTACTGTATATTATTTGTTATTTATATGATTACCACGTGTATTACTACTGTGAAGCGCTATGTACATTAATGGCGCTATACAAATAAAGACATACAGTACAATACAATCATTCCTTCAGATTTAGTAGGATTCATTATTGTAACAGGGGACTTATCCCTTTTCACAAATTTGCCTCTAATCCACAAGTGTGGTGGTTAACTGCTGGTAGGCAATTAACTAACACCACCTGGCTGATTGCAGGTGGTAGAAAAAGCCTGCCTCTGAGACAGGAAGTGAGATTCCTTAGCTCACGTGTGAGCTGAACAAGGAAACAGAGCAGAGGTTCCTGAGTCTCCCAGGAGAGACTGACCAAGAGAACACAGATCTCTGGAGCTGACAAATAAGACTTCTAAACCTGGATGCTGATAATCCGGAGAAAAGGCAGCAACCCTGGAAACAGATAAGACTTTATTTTCCATTGACTGTTGTCTATATATATATCTATATGACTTGGGCTGATGAATAGCCTGGGTAGCCACCCAGTTAAAAGGGTCTGGAATAGAAGGATACATATATGCCAAAGTGGAGCAAGTTTTATTGGGCTCACTATTTCTCTGATGTTGATTTTTGCTGTGTTTAAAGCGACAGGCACAATAAAGCCTTGTTTTAATTTCACCTTAAAACAGTCTCCATTATGTACCTCTGCACATGTCCTCCTACATATGGTGTCAGAAATTTGGGATGAGAGGGGCCTTTGAAGTTTAAAGGGCCGGAGATTGCCTGTGGAATTTTTTTTGTGCTTTTGCCTGCATACAGTCTTGCAAACAAACCTGAGCAACAAAAACAAAGATTCACCTGCAGCAGAGATCAGAATTAAAGGGGCTTTGCCTTCCAGCAGTAGTCAGGGTTCAAGAACTGAGCTAGGCTTTATTGTTTTCTTTAAAAAAAAAAAAATTGCGCAGTGAATACAGACAGTGACCCACGAGCGGTTCTGATTCTGAAAGTAAAGACTGCCACACCACACAGTACTACCAGCTGTGAATGGAGTTTATGCAGAAAAGTGTGAAAATTGATTCAAGACTGTGCTGAAGCACGGGAATTTTCAGCAAACAAATGCTGAGTGTAAAATTGCCCTACAAGGGAAAAGTAATTGCTGAACTGTGTAAAAGGTATTCCAAAGCCAATTGCTGAGTATTGAGTTACCCTGCCGGGAGTGAAAGAAATATTCCACTGCAAAGAATGTTTTTTTTTTTTTCTTCAAGTAAAAAAAAAAAAAAGTCTGCCTATGTATCTTGGGAGAGTGAATGCCATAATACCCAAAGATGAGACTGAAAATTACTGAACTCAAGCAGAAAACCAAATTCTGTTGCTGAAGCGGAGGGATTGCACATTGCAACTAAATAGTGTAAAGCAAATGCCTTTGCTGAAGCCAGAAAATGGGCAGCTAGCAAGCATTGTATTTAAATAAATAGAACCCTGGGAATGTAAAATGGCCGCCCAGCTGAAGTCAAATACAGACTCTGCAAAAATAGGGAAGAAAATTTGTTCCTGGTGTAAAGAACCCCACCACACGGAGCAGTGTCCCTTCAGGCCTTATTCAGAAGTTGAGAATTAATGCATGCACAGTACTGCTAATATTGTAAAACTTACCCAAGGGAAGAAAAAGTTTACAGAGAGGCCTGTGAGAGCTACGACCTCTACAAGCAAAATATGCCCACCTGTAGGACTACCACCATTTGGGGTTCTAGCAAATACAGTGGCAACAGCTGCAATAGCGCCTCCTGAGGTCAGGAAGAAAAATATACCTGATGGCCCCAAAATGGAGGACAAGATGCAGCGTTCCTGTAATGAACCCTACCCCACGGAAGAGTGGCCCTTCCAGTCCGATGAGGAGGAAGAAATCTCTTATGGGGAACCCAAACCGAGTCACACCCACAAAACACCCCAAGAATGGTGGGGGTGCCTGAACTCAGTACGAACCGAAAAGACCGTTCCCTATGATGACGAATATGATCGGCAGGAGACAGAGCGGGAGCAGTGGATCACCGAATATTTCCGTCAGCTATTACAGTTGCAAGAAAAGCCGGGTGGATCCAGTGATGCTGCTAAAATTTCAAATGAAGATGGAGACCCCAGTATCCCTGATGGGACGGTGTCATCCAAAACAAAAAGGCGAAAAAAGAAAAAGAAAAGCGGTTCTTCACTTACCGTGGAAGGATCAGACACATCTGCAGATCTTGCGGAGGAAAAAGGGGTCCGAAATGCCCTGCAGCCTAGAGAAAATGGAGAAGTCGTCCCGCGGATGACCGAATATACAGAGGGCCCAAGGCAGAAGTCGTGTACCCCAAATAAGTGTCTGTCCGGTGCTAATAGTGAGAAAGCCTCAATCAACCATCCCAGGGAAGCGGAGCCGGAACCGGTGAGTGACGATCCCTTGACCAGCCCTGGGGATGCCCTGAAAGTTGCCAGGCGTGACTGTGATCGGCTCCGGGAAAATAACGTGAAGCTACAGGAACATGTGCTCACAATGTACTCTTCGGCCAGGACAGAATTGGACGATCTCAAGACTGAGCTAGATACTGCAAACTCTACTATTACCGCCATGGATGAAAAGCAGAGCCAATCTGATAAAATGATGGCTAAGCTGAAGCGGAAGTATGAGGAGGCACTGAAGCAGATGAAAGTCTTCCAGCAAGAGATGCACACTCTTCGCCTAGAGCTAAATGCCTCACAACAGGAGGTCAACAGTGTCCGGACAGAGGTAGACGTATCTCAGAAGGTTCATACACTCCGCAGAGCACTGGATGCCTCACATCATGAGATCAACAGCGGCCACACAGAACTGGAAGTCTCCAGAAAGGAACTTCACAGTCTCACTGAGGAGCTGGACATGTCAAAGAAAACTATCCTACATCTTAACTTAGATCCCAAAGTGTCTCAGAAGGAGCTTCAGAACCTAAACCTGGAGATGGAAGTCTCACGCCAGGAGACAGCCCGCCTCCAAGCAGATGTGCAAAAATGGAAGGTGGACTGCAAGGAGGCCCTGAATAGTACAGAGACTGGAAAAATAGAAAATTTAAGATTAAAAAAAGAAAATTCTGAGTTGACAGAACACGTCAAGGAAATGTTTGAAGCAGAGCACCGACTGCAAAACCAACTGCAAGGTCTGCGTACGCACCTCCAGTATGCTGAGGAGAAGCAGAAAACGCTGCAGGAAGAAAAACTGCAGGCTGCTAAAGAGGTACAAGCGCTGTAGGAACGTCTGAATACCCAGTATGTCCCCACAGAGCAGTATGAGGAGCTAAAGGCCACGCTGCATGTCTTCAGAGCATCATTGGAGGCGGAGCTTCAAAACCAGGTAATTCTGTATGAGAGGGAGCGCGAGAAGGCTCAGAAACTGGAGCAAGAGCTGGAGAGACAGAGAGACGGTTCAATTCCCTTGAGTCAGTATACCAAG
The DNA here is from genome assembly GCF_040206685.1 of Ascaphus truei. Classification (NCBI taxonomy): domain Eukaryota; kingdom Metazoa; phylum Chordata; class Amphibia; order Anura; family Ascaphidae; genus Ascaphus; species Ascaphus truei. The sequence continues at coordinate 463,876 of NW_027453826.1, forward strand.
GAGAAAACAGACGCAGCGGCAACCTTGACGACAAAAATTACAGAGCTCCAGAATATGAAGGAGACACTGATACAGACTCAGAGAAAGCAAAGTGCGCAGATAAATTCCCTGAGAAGAGACTTGCAAGATGCACTCAAACAGATTGAGACTCTGCAGACCAGTAACTTACAGATTCCTCCAATACGAAAAAGGTATTGGCTGTGCCCAAGCACCGGTATCCCACAGTAACTAATGCCCGTGAGGACAAGGGTACAGTGAGAGTTGGGGACTCCACGCACCTTCAAAACAATATTATGAAGTTTCAGCCACCTAAGAAAGCACTAGCCAAACCTACAGCAGCCCAACAGGCAACAAACAGAAGTAGGAGTGCAGAATCAAAGCCAGAAGAATTCTTAGCTGAGGAAGATGAAAAGATAGGATGTTCTCTGGAAAGGGAGGTGGAGGTGCAACTCAGTCCTAAAGAAGCTGAACTGGTGACTCCATTGTGTGGAGGAGGTGCAGAAAGACCGCTTCAAGAGTGGAAAACTCTAAAGGCTAGTCCTAACTGCTCTACAACTGTTGCCATACAGTTTGTCTACAAAAAGAGGAGTGCCTGACGCAACAGAAATCTCATGACCGCGCATTCGGTAAAAAGACTTTACTCTGAAAAAGTCCCCCTCGAGCGACTGAGGAGTGCTGATCTCAAGCATCATATGGAGGAGACAAAAATAAAATGGAGAAAGGCGTCCAACCCCAGCAGGACAGAGGGTTCTCTTCTTCCATCCACTCTCATTCAAGTCAAAGAAAGATCTCGAATGAGAGTGGAAGGATGGGCTTTGCCCGTGGTAAGCCCAAGCTTCCCACAAACAGGGGAGGTATGTAACAGGGGACTTATCCCTGTTCACAAATGTGCCTCTAATCCAGCAGTGTGGTGGTTAACTGCTGGTAGGCAATTAACTAACACCACCTGGCTGATTGCAGGTGGTAGAAAAAGCCTGCCTTTGAGACAGGAAGAGATATTCCTTAGCTCACGTGTGAGATGAACAAGGAAACAGAGCAGAGGTTCTGGAGAGACTGACCAAGGAGAGACTGACCAAGAGAACACAGATCTCTGGAGCTGACAAATAAGACTTCTAAACCTGGATGCTGATAATCCGGAGAAAAGGCAGCAACCCTGGAAACAGATAAGACTTTATTTTCCATTGACTGTTGTCTATATATATATATATATATATATGACTTGGGCTGATGAATAGCCTGGGTAGCCACCCAGTTAAAAAGGGTCTGGAATTGAAGGATACATATATGCCAAAGTGGAGCAAGTTTTATTGGGCTCACTATTTCTCTGATGTTGATTTTTGCGGTGTTTAAAGCGACAGGCACAATAAAGCCTTGTTTTAATTTCACCTTATAACAGTCTCCATTATGTACCTCTGCACATGTCCTCCTACAATTATAAATCGACAAGAGGGGGATAATACGTGAATATATCTCCATGACTGTGCAAGCATTGGATGCAGAAAATGTCCTTGACTTAACTGGGACTATATGTTCAAAACACTACTTAGATTTATGTTGAATTTTATTTATCTGTTTGCATGTGGCTGTCACGGTAGACCAGGTCTTTTAACACCATTTATATTTAAGGGATCGGTCATGAGTGTCACGGGAGCTTGTGAAAGGTTATAATATACACAATATCTCTGGGTTGAATTGAACATGACTAGGATATGATAAATTAAGTTAATTCCTTAAAGAAGGTGAACACACAAGATTACACAAATAACAGACAAAATATAGCACTTACTTAGGGGTTGGACAATGAAGCAATCAGGTACAGGATTGGCAATTCATTCAGGCATCAGGTAACAAGTAGTTGTAGAAAACGAAGACCATGGGTGTAGGGTTTACACTGGTTTATATGGGATTCCAGCCTCATACCTTAACATTGTGTGTCCAAGAGTCAGGGAGCGCAGACACCAGGATGGACATATAGGGAGAAAAAACAATAACACAAATGATAGTGCAATCCTGTATGGTAAGGAAATCATGCAACTGGGAATGGAAGCATACACAGTGGATAAAACAGATGTGTACAGATAACCACTGCTATAATCCTATGGGATGGGAGGCTGGAGCAAAATAAGGAGTAAACATATCACCATGGTTGAAATCAAGAGTAGCCACACAGGTGTAAAAAATGGCAAAAAAAAGGTTTAGTTGATGGACATCAGGAGGCGCACGGATGCAGTGGGAACTTACAATCAAGCCCCAGAATTCAGGCAATGGAAATAGAGTTTAGTCTGCATCCGTTGTGGGAGATATAACCTGTATGCGTAGTGGCTGCTGCAGAGAGATCAGGCTACGCCGGCGCTTCCTCCACTGTCAGCCACCGCAGGACTTCCGGGTTTGATTCTCCTCACCACCAGTCTTCGGCACCACGTGACTGCATTGCACTGCGGGCACAGCAAGCTTCTATAGAACAGGAACCAGAGACTCAACGCAGTGCGACGCAGTCACGTGGTGCGGAAGACTGGTGGTGAGGAGAATCAAACCCGGAAGTCCTGCGGTATCTGACAGTGGAGGAAGCGCCGGCGTAGCCTGATCTCTCTGCAGCAGCCACTACGCATACAGGTTATCTCTCCCACAACGGATGCAGACTAAACTCTATTTCCATTGCCTGAATTCTGGGGCTTGATTGTAAGTTCCCACTGCATCTGTGTTATTGTTTTTTCTCCCTATATGTCCATCCTGGTGTCTGCGCTCCCTGACTCTTGGACACTGCAACAATATAAGGATCTAGAAGGAAACTCCACTGAAAGTCGAGCTGCAAACTGACACTGGTTGTATATTATTCCATTTTATATTTTGCATTTACTATACTGTATTATTTCCTCTCATCTGAAACACTCGCAGGAGCACCTGGTGATTTCTGTGTTCTTAACATTGGGTGCCAGGTATTGGTTAACAATTACCTGCACCCAATCACCCCTTGCCACCTCACGTGAAAAGCAAGGTAGTACCTGCCCACAGGGTGGGCATTATTCTAATCAGGGGGCCATTTCCCTAGTGCCCCTCCCACAAGACTGGCATCGCCCAGTCTGCTTGGGACAGGAAAACCTTTGTCTCAAGGTGTGAAACACAACACTTATCACAAGTACCCACGTCCTGCTCTGCTTTGTTCTAGCATACACAAGCAGGGTGGGGGAGCCTATGATCAGGGGGCTTATTGTAGACCACTTGTCTCTCCCCTGAGCATTAACATACCATATGGGCTCTAGCCTTCCCGGGCTTCTAAATCCCAGGGATGCTCAGTAACATTTTAATATTAAACATATATTAAAATAATCCGTTCTGTGGGTCTGAGCGGGCTGAAATTTGCAAGGTCCTCATGCCGGGATCCCTTGCCATAGTGGTCAAATATCAGCCTTCCATGACCCCCAAAACCGGAGATACAAAAACACAGTTTTAAAAGCACATTTACAAAAGTGGCTTTTTTTCTGCCATGCAAGTCAATGGCAGAAACCCAAATTTAACCATTACCCTGACTCCGTCCTGTGGCCCCTAGAGTGTCGGTAGTTGCCATGCAGTCATGCCGGAACTATGCCTACATGGTGGCCGAATCTCAGCCCTCTAGACTGAACAGAACCGGAGTTATGGGTTTCCTGATTCTGCACATTTTGACTTAGCCGTTTCAAAGCCACGCGGCTTTCCTCCATTACAATCAATAGGGCCGGCGCCTCCATAGGAAATGCATGGGCCGGCGCCCCCATAGGATTCAATGGGACCTCCGCTACCATTGAAGTCAATGGGGAACCCACACTTTTTACAGTTAACCCTACTCCGTTCGGTTGAGGGGAGAGGGCTGGAAATAGCCATGCAGTCATGCCGGAGCAGTGACTACATCCTGGCCAAATCCCAGCCCTCTGATCCCCACGGAACTGGAGTTATGGGTTTTCAGTTTACCCTGTTTTTCACTTAGTGTTTGAAAGCCACGCATCTTTCTCTGCCATTACGGTCAATGGTGCGACCCTCATGGCCGGCGCGACCCTTTCTCGTCGCCATTAATTGTAGGATCCAGTTGAGGTCGAGTGAGGGGGTTCCTAGGGGCCAGGGGCAAAACGAATTTTATTACTGGGTGCCCTAGAACAAAAGTTGCCAAGTCAATTGGACATGAACTTGACCGAGACATGATCAAAGCTCTTTTTAGACATTGTTTCCGCTCTTGCGGTCTGGCTGGCTGCCAGCTCGCCCCCGGAGGTCGGCTTCCAGGAATCCCCATTGAAATGCATTACTACATTCACTTTCAATGGGGAACCGCCGCTCCTCCTCTTGGGCGCCACCTGCAGGTTTTCTACGATATCGGGCCCAAATTGCTGGAATCCCCATAGGATTACATGGAGCTGCAATGACGACCTATGGAGAGACTGCAAAATGGAGCCTGCAAAGGCTGGAAAAGGAACAAAGGGCTATAAACATCAAATTAACATTAACCCTTTCCCTCCCACCTGGATCCCAGTGTATGTGGTTCCTGCATACACTGCAAAGATACAAACACCACTAATTGTACCAATATACACATCTAGCACATAAAACAGTTTTCCATGAGGCAGGGGAATAAAAATACATCAATTCCCTCTAAATGTGGGAATAGGATAACCAAGGGACGTACCTTTTGGTTGTGAAGCAGGGGAACATATGTATTGTAATTACATTTCGGGTTAACCCCTCACTTCCCAGATGGTGGGAGGGGGTGCCTAATGGGGGTGACCCCTTTATTACTCACCTGGCACCCCTACCCCCGTCACAATGAGGCAAAACAAAGGCAGTGAAATAAAATGAGGTTTATTTGGATAAGACCTCGGAAACACACAGAAATACTAATTACAGAGAATATACACACTTACTTTGGGTCTGGGGTTAAGAACTAGAATTTCCTAGTTGCAAGGCGCCTGCCTCAGCAAAAGGCATTACCCTGTCTGCTCTGGTTGGTTCCATCCTGCTGGCCGGGCCTCTCCATGCTTCCATGCTATAACAGGATCACAGAAGCACATTTGAGAAGCTCTCCAGCAGATGCTTGTCTTCTTCAAATCTCCAACAGAAGAGAGAGTTATCTACTACACTACTCTCCCTTATATTGGGCTTGCCCCATATCTAATACACTGAGGGGGTTGGCAGCCAATTAGAGCATGGATTGTGGTTGTGCATTTAAGGATAGGAGGGAAGAATACAAAACTTGCCAATGGAAATTGTGCATGAGTTTGAAACCCCAGCCACCGTTTTCCTGGCTTGCCCTATACCCTTGCTGTCAAGGCACCTATACGTCTAGGCGAAACAAATGTTTTCCTGAAGATTGCAAGTCTGCAGCCCTTCCCCCTCGCCATGTGCTACAAACCTGCATGACTTTGCAAAGGGAATCCCATTACTTGGGCTGGTTGCATTGAAATGCTAATCAACCTCTGGCTGCCTTTTGTCCCCAAACTGTTTTTTCCTCACAGAACAAACAAAAAATGCATTGTAGTTTTAAAACACAGCAAAATTAACATTTGAGCCCTAGAGCTGACACTCTAAATCTGGGATCTGCGAGATGGGATTCTAAAACCTGCATTAGCATACAAACCTTCTAGACCCAGGTCTAATAATGTGCTGGCAGGCAATACAGGTTAATCTTTTTTGCCCCCAACCTCCATATTAATGAACAATTGGTTAACTGAGGAATAAGTTCATGGGCGGCTGGAAAAAAATTAAGTAAATAAGGCACCTGGCCCCAATGGTATATATCCAAGAGTTCTCAAGGAGTAAAGTTCAGTAATAGCCAAACCATTACCTTAGAAATTAATATTATTGCATATCAATGCTTTACTAGTCACTAAGGTAGCCATGATCTGTAGGTAGTGCAGTTTAAGTTTTGTTAACCATTTATAGCCCTTAGTGGTCAATGAGTCGTGAAAACCTATGAATAGCTGATAATGGGCTACTAGGGGGTTAATTTGCCATTTGTTTTATTTTAATTCATATCACATATTCGCTGCTGGTTTAGGATATCCTGCCCTTGTATATATTGGCCATTAAATACATAGGCAAGATCAGGCTATCAGCAGCCTGGAGATGGTGCTTAAAGAACCCGTTGAATTTGGTGCTAAGGCCTTTCTGATAAATAACGGGACTTGATGTATGGCATTTGCGATCTTTAGTCATTTTTATGCCAGTCCTGACATTTTTGTTAGTGGTGATAAAATTGTTATTATTTTTAGAGGTGCAGCGTTGATGCCTTGAACCATAAATATAAAATTAAATGTGGCTGATAAAACTGCCTTTTTTGCATATTGGAGCTTGAAGTATCCAGGTTATTGTTTCTTAATATTTAGTGAGTATTTCACGTAACCAATTTTACTTTGTCATAGCCTTGTTTATCTTTTTCAATTACTATTTTTCTTTCCACAAACCCAGCAGAAACTAACAGAAAAGAAATGGATAACTATTCTCAAAAGCTTCTTGTGGTATCTGGAGTCGTGCCTTGCATGGTTTTTGCTGGAGTCATTTTGGCCAAGTTCATTCAGAAGGCAGTTAATAAAAATATACGAGCTGTGATGAGAAAAAACAAAAACCTTCTACAAAAATACAGCACTGTTCAATTAAAAAAACATGGTAGGATTCTAAAAATTAAAGAGAGAATTTGTGAAGGAAAAAGGCTCTCATCAATTAAAAAAAGAACATCTGAGAAACAAAACCATCCTCCTGAACCTGAACAACATAAGGAAATAGTACTGACTTTTCCCCAAAACATCAGAAATTACTTCACACTAACACATCTCAAAGATAAACTAAAAAAGAACCAACATTCTAAAAATAAGCAGACAGCCTCTGAACAACAAGAAGCATGCTTTAAAGAAACTGCTACATGTAGAGTGCTGGGAGAAAACATGCTCTATCACTACTTATCAGGGAATCGGAGGAAATCAGATATAAAGGTTCTTAATTACAGGTCATATGAGAGAGAAAAACAGAAACCAGAGAAACCCAAACACACGGAAAATACACAACCAATTTCCATAGAAAATATGGACAAATCAGCAGACAGAAATGAGCAGCTTTTACCTAAAAGTACCTTGAATAAAACTGATTTAATTTGCCCCATAACTGAAACTAACTCTATATTTAATACACATGAAATGAAAGATGTGATTCTGGAGAAAGATAGTTTACATATTGAAAGAAAACAAGTTGCAGAAACTGAACAGCAATGTTTAAAATCTGTGACGGAAACTCTGGTGGGTTTAAAAATGAAGGAAATCCCAGAACAAAAAGTCAGTTACGGCAAAGAGAGAAATTTAGACCAAAACACTGAGAATTATAATAAAACTAACAGTAAAGAGATTGCCTTGGAACAATGGGAATACCTCCAGGACACAACTCCTCATCTTAATACAGAAATCTGTAGAAGTGATACTGAAAACTCTACTTCAATGTTAAAGTATAAGGAGGGAACTTGTAGAACAATAAGGAAGATGTTAGTCGGGAATATGGAAGAGAAAGAAATTGTTGACCCCCAGTCGTGTGAAACTCTGCAGGAATTAAAACTTGAAAATCTAAAGACAATAACCCCTGAAGTTAAGGATAAGGAAACTAGAGTGATATGCCAGGGTGTACTAAATACAACTATAGATAATATAGATACAAATAAGACATCAAAACAAATTCCATGTTCTTACAAAGATGATGTAAAAGATATTAATTACATTTCCTTAGAAAATAGGAGTATAGATCAAGAGGATTTCACCAGGATTGTTAAGAAAGAAGCTTCCCATCAAATGTTTGCAGAACATCAAGGAATCAGTTGCTTAAGTAAGGATGATGGCCAACATAAAAACTTTCAGACTATGTATTTAGTCTCCAACCAACAGATTAATATTATTGGTCTGGACAAATCTAAGCTGAGAAAACATGCTGTCAAAAAAGTAAATGAAGAAGAAGAAGAGATGTCATCCAACAAATATGTAAAGACTGATGATATGTGCAACCTCTCAGACTTTGAGCAACTTGAGGAAATTACAGAAAGCCCAGAGAAGAAAGACACGGGAGAACTTACTGTAATAAATCTAACAGACCAGAAGAACATGAACCAACTTCCTGCATATCAAGATACAGTCTCTGACCAACGAGAAACGTGTTTTCATGAAACTGCAACATTCAGGGAGCTGGAAGGAAATGTCCTCAATCAAGACTTGTTAAGGACTTCTACTGAACCAGAAATACAGTTCCTTAATCACCAATCCTTTGTGGGAAATAAACAGGAACCGGAGGAACCAAACAACACAGAAAATACACAACCATTTCCCATAGAAAATATGAACAAATCCGCAGCCAGAAATGAGAAAGTTTTATCTAAGTGTATCATGAAGGAAACTGATTTGTTTTGCCCAATAACTGATATGATTTCTACTTGTAATACACATGAAATGAAAGAAGGTGCAATTCTTGAGAATGACAATATACATTTTGAAAGAAAACTTATTACAGACCAAGAGATGAATTTAGAACAAGAACATATGTGTTTTAATAAAATGAACAATAATGAGGTTTTATTTGAACAAGAGGAATTCCTCCAGGAAGTAACTCCACATCTCAACACAGAAATCTTTAGAAGTGATATAGAAAACTCAGCTAAAGTTATCAATTATAAGAAGAGAGATTGCAGAAAAATAAGGAAAGCATTAACCAGGAAAAAGGCAAAGAGAAAATATGTTGGCCTTAAGTCATGTGAACATCTACAAGAGTTAAAGCATCAAAAGTTAGAGCTAATCAAACCTCAAGTTCTGGTTAAGAAAACCAAAGATTGGGAGGGAAATAAACCGGAAGAGAAGGAAACAATGTTCACTGATAATATACAACCAATTTCCATGGAAAATATGGACAAATCAGCAGACAGTAATGAGCAGCTTTTACCTAACAGAACCTTGAATAAAACTGATTTAATTTGCCCCATAACTGAAACTAACTCTATATTTAATACACATGAAATGAAAGACGTGAATCTGGAGAAAGACTGTTTACATACTGAAAGAAAACAAGTTGCAGAAACTGAACAGCAATGTTTAAAATCTGTGACGGAAACTCTGGTGGGTTTAAAAATGAAGGAAATCCCAGAACAAAAAGTCAGTTACGGCAAAGAGAGAAATTTAGACCAAAATACTGAGAATTATAATAAAACTAAACGTAAAGCGATTGCCTTTGAACCAGAGGAATACCTCCAGGACACAACTCCTCATCTTTATACAGAAATCTGTAGAAGTGATGCTGAAAACTCTAGTTCAATGTTAAAGTATAAGGAGGGAACTTGCAGGAAAATAAGGAAGATGTTCGTCAGGATGAAGGCAGAGGAAGGGATTGTTGACCCCCAGTTGTGTGAAACTCTGCAGGAATTAAAACGTGAAAATATAGTGTCAAGCAACCTTGAAGTTAAGGATAAGGAAACTAGAGTGATATGCCATGGTCTACTAAATACAACGATAGAGAATATAGATGCAAATAAGACCTCAAAACGAATTCCATGTTCTTACCAAGATGATGTAAAAGATATGAATGAAATGACCTTAGAAAATAAGAATATGGATCAGGAGGATTTCACCAGGATTAATCAGAAAGAAGCTTCCCATCAAATGTTTGCCGAACATCAAGGAATCAGTTGCTTAAGTAAGGATGATGGCCAACATAAAAACTTTCAGACTATGTATTTAGTCTCCAACCAACAGATTTATATTATTGGTCTGGACAAATCTAAGCTGAGAAAACATGCTGTCAAAAAAGTAAATGAAGAAGAAGAAGAAGAAGAGATATCACCCAACAAATATGTAAAGACTGATGATATGTGCAACCTCTCAGACTTTGAGCAACTTGAGGAAATTACAGAAAGCCCAGAGAAGAAAGACACGGGAGAACTTACTGTAATAAATCTAACAGACCAGAAGAACATGAATCAACTTCCTGCATATCAAGATACAGTCTCTGACCAACGAGAAACGTGTTTTCATGAAACTGCAACATTCAGGGAGCTGGAAGGAAATGTCCTCAATCAAGACTTGTTAGGGACTGCTACAGAACCAGAAATACAGTTCCTTAATCACCAATCCTTTGTGGGAAATAAACAGGAACCGGAGGAACCAAACAACACAGAAAAAACACAACCATTTCCCATAGAAAATATGAACAAATCAGCAGCCAGAAATGAGAAAGTTTTATCTAAGTGTATCATGAAGGAAACTGAATTGTTTTGCCCAAAAACCGAGATGATTTCTACTTGTAATACACATGAAATGAAAGAAGGTGCAATTCTTGAGAATGACAATATACATTTTGAAATAAAACTTATTAAAGACAAAGAGAGGAATTTAGACCAACAAAATATGAGTTTTCATAAAATGAACAATAAAGGGTTATTCTTTGAACAGGAGGAACTACTCCAGAAAATAACTCCACATCTCAACACAGAAATCTCTAGGAGTGAGGTAGATAACTCAGCTAAAGTTATCAATTATAAGAAGAGAAATTACAGAAAAATAAGAAAAATATTAACAAGGAAAAAGACAAAGAGAAAATGTATTGACCTAAGTTCATGTGAAAATCTACAAGACATAAAGCATCAAAAGTTAGAGCTTATCCAACCTCACGTTCTTATTAAGGAAACTGGAGTTTGGGAAGAAAAGACACAGGAAGCGAAGGTACCAAAATACACAGAAAGTATACAACCAAATTCCATGGAAAATATGGACAAATTAGCAGACAGAAACGAGCAAATTTTATCTAACAGTACCTTGAATAAAAATAATTATATCTGCCCGATAACTGAAACTAACTCTATTTCTAATACACAAGAAATGAAAGATGTGATTCTGGAGAAAGATAGTTTACATATTGAAAGAAAACAAGTTGCAGAAACTGAACAGCAATGTTTAAAATCTGTGACGGAAACTCTGGTGGGTTTAAAAATGAAGGAAATCCCAGAACAAAAAGTCAGTTACGGCAAAAAGAGAAATTTAGACCAAAAAACTGAGTATTCTGATAAAACTAACAGTAAAGAGATTGCCTTGGAACAAATGGAATACCTCCAGGAAACAACTCCTCCTCTTAATACAGAAATCTGTAGAAGTGATACTGAAAACTCTACTTCAATGTTAAAGTATAAGGAGGGAACGTGTAGAACAATAAGGAAGATGTTAGTCGGGAATATGGAAGAGAAAGAAATTGTTGACCCCCAGTCGTGTGAAACTCTGCAGGAATTAAAACTTGAAAATCTAAAGACAATAACCCCTGAAGTTAAGGATAAGGAAACTAGAGTGATATGCCAGGGTGTACTAAATACAACTATAGATAATATAGATACAAATAAGACATCAAAACAAATTCCATGTTCTTACAAAGATGATGTAAAAGATATTAATTACATTTCCTTAGAAAATAGGAATATAGATCAAGAGGATTTCACCAGGATTGTTAAGAAAGAAGCTTCCCATCAAATGTTTGCAGAACATCAAGGAATCAGTTGCTTAAGTAAGGATGATGGCCAACATAAAAACTTCCAGACTATTTATTTAGTCTCCAACACACAGATTTATTTTATTGGTCTGGACAAATCTAAGCTGAAAAAACATGCTGTCAAAAAAGTAAATGAAGAAGAAGAGATGTCACCCAACAAATATGTAAAGACTGATGATATGTGCAACCTCTCAGACTTTGAGCAACTTGAGGAAATTACAGAAAGCCCAGAGAAGAAAGACACGGGAGAACTTACTGTAATAAATCTAACAGACCAGAAGAACATGAATCAACTTCCTGCATATCAAGATACAGTCTCTGACCAACGAGAAACGTGTTTTCATGAAACTGCAACATTCAGAGAGCTGGAAGGAAATGTCCTCAATCAAGACTTGTTAGGGACTTCTACTGAACCAGAAATACAGTTCCTTAATCACCAATCCTTTGTGGGAAATAAACAGGAACCGGAGGAACCAAACAACACAGAAAAAACACAACCATTTCCCATAGAAAATATGAACAAATCCGCAGACAGAATTGAGAAAGTTATATCTAAGTGTATCATGAAGGAAACTGAATTGTTTTGCCAAAAAAACGAGATGATTTCAACTTGTAATACACATGAAATGAAAGAGGGTGTAATGGTTGAGAATGACCCTATACATTTTGAAAGAAAACTTATAAAAGACCAAGAAGGGAATTTAGACCAACAAAATATGTGTTTCAATAAAATGAACAATAATGAGGTTTTATTTGAACAAGAGGAATTCCTCCAGGAAGTAACTCCACATCTCCACACAGAAATCTGTAGAAGTGATGTAGAAAACTCAGCTAAAGTTATCAATTATAAGAAGAGAGATTGCAGAAAAATAAGGAAAGCATTAACCAGGAAAAAGGCCAAGAGAAAATATGTTGGCCTCAAGTCATGTGAAAATCTGCAAGAGTTAAACCATCAAAAGTTAGAGATTATCAAACCTCAAGATCTGGGTAAGGAAACCAGAGTTTGGGAGGGAAATAAACCGGAAGAGAAGGAAACAATGTTCACTGATAATATACAACCAATTTCCATAGAAAATATGGACAAATCAGCAGACAGTAATGAGCAGCTTTTACCTAACAGAACCTTGAATAAAACTGATTTAATTTGCCCCATAACTGAAACTAACTCTATATTTAATACACATGAAATGAAAGATGTGATTCTGGAGAAAGATAGTTTACATATTGAAAGAAAACAAGTTGCAGAAACTGAACAGCAATGTTTAAAATCTGTGACGGAAACTCTGGTGGGTTTAAAAATGAAGGAAATCCCAGAACAAAAAGTCATTTATGGCAAAGAGAGAACTTTAGACCAAAAAACTGAGTATTCTGATAAAACTAACAGTAAAGAGATTGCCTTGGAACAATGGGAATACCTCCAGGAAACAACTCCTCCTCTTAATACAGAAATCTGTAGAAGTGATGCTGAAAACTCTACTTCAATGTTAAAGTATAAGGAGGGAACTTGCAGAAAAATAAGGAAGATGTTCGTCAGGAAGAAGGCAGAGGAAGGGATTGTTGACCCCCAGTTGTGTGAAACTCTGCAAGAATTAAAATTTGAAAATGTAGTGTCAAGTAACCCTGAAGTTAAGGATAAGGAAACTAGAGTGATATGCCAGGGTCTACTAAATACAATGATAGAGAATATAGATACAAATAAGACCTCAAAACAAATTCCATGTTTTTATCAAGATGATGTAAAAGATATCAATGAAATTACCTTACAAAATAAGAATTTGGATCAAGAGGATTTCACCAGGATTAATCAGAAAGAAGCTTCCCATCAAATGTTTGCAGAACATCAAGGAATCAGTTGCTTAAGTAAGGATGATGGCCAACATAAAAACTTTCAGACTATATATTTAGTCTCCAACCAACAGATTTATTATATTGGTCTGGACAAATCTAAGCTGAGAAAACATGCTGTCAAAAAAGTAAATGAAGAAGAAGAAGAAGAAGAAGAGATGTCATCCAACAAATATGTAAAGACTGATGATATGTGCAACCTCTCAGACTTTGAGCAACTTGAGGAAATTACAGAAAGCCCAGAGAAGAAAGACACGGGAGAACTTACTGTAATAAATCTAACAGACCAGAAGAACATGAATCAACTTCCTGCATATCAAGATACAGTCTCTGACCAACGAGAAACGTGTTTTCATGAAACTGCAACATTCAGAGAGCTGGAAGGAAATGTCCTCAATCAAGACTTGTTAGGGACTTCTACTGAACCAGAAATACAGTTCCTTAATCACCAATCCTTTGTGGGAAATAAACAGGAACCGGAGGAACCAAACAACACAGAAAATACACAACCATTTTCCATAGAAAATATGAACAAATCAGCAGCCAGAAATGAGAAAGTTTTATCTAAGTGTATCATGAAGGAAACTGATTTGTTTTGCCCAATAACTGATATGATTTCTACTTGTAATACACATGCAATGAAAGAAGGTGCAATTCTTGAGAATGACAATATACATTTTGAAAGAAAACTTTTTACAGACCAAGAGAGGAATTTTGACCAACAAAATATGAGTTATAATAAAATGAACAATAATGAGATTTTATTTGAACAAGAGGAATTCCTCCAGGAAATAACTCCACATGTCAACACAGAAATCTCTAGGAGTGATGTAGAAAACTCAGCTAAAGTTATCAATTATAAGAAGAGAAATTACAGAAAAATAAGAAAAATATTAACAAGGAAAAAGGCAAAGAGAAAATGTGTTGACCTCAAGTCATGTGAAATTCTGCAAGAGTTAAACCATCAAAAGTTAGAGCTAATCAAACCTCAAGATCTGGGTAAGGAATCCAAAGTTTGGGAGGGAAATAAACCAGAACAGAAGGAAACAAAGTACACTGAAAATATACAACTAATTTCCATGGAAAATATGGACAAGTCAGCAGAGAGAAATGAGCAGCTTTTACCTAACAGAACCATGAAGATAACTGATTTAATTTGCCCCTTAACTGAAACTAACTCTATGTGTAATACACAAGAAATGAAAGATGTGATTCTGGAGAAAGATAGTTTACATATTGAAAGAAAACAAGTTGCAGAAACTGAACAGCAATGTTTAAAATCTGTGACGGAAACTCTGGTGTGTTTAAAATTGAAGGAAATCTCAGAACAAAAAGTCATTTATGGCAAAGAGAGAACCTTAGACCAAAACACTGAGAATTCTGATAACACTAACAGTAAAGAGATTGCCTTGGAACAATGGGAATACCTCCAGGAAACAACTCCTCCTCTTAATACAGAAATCTGTAGAAGTGATGCTGAAAACTCTACTTCAATGTTAAAGTATAAGGAGGGAACTTGCAGAAAAATAAGGAAGATGTTCGTCAGGAAGAAGGCAGAGGAAGGGATTGTTGACCCCCAGTTGTGTGAAATTCTGCAAGAATTAAAACTTGAAAAATTACTGTCAATAAACCCTGAAGTTAAGGATAAGGAAACTAGAGTTATATACCAGGGTCTACTAAATAAAACAATAGAGAATATTGATACAAATAAGACCTCAAAACAAATTCCATGTTCTTATCAAGAAATGACCTTAGAAAATAAGAATTTGGATCAAGAGGATTTCACCAGGATTAATCAGAAAGAAGCTTCCCATCAAATGTTTGCAGAACATCAAGGAATCAGCTGCTTAAGTAAGGATGATGGCCAACATAAAAACTTCAAGACTATATATTTAGTCTCCAACCAACAGATTTATTTTATTGGTCTGGACAAATCTAAGCTGAGAAAACATGCTGTCAAAAAAGTAAATGAAGAAGAAGAAGAGATGTCATCCAACAAATATGTAAAGACTGATGATATGTGCAACCTCTCAGACTTTGAGCAACTTGAGGAAATTACAGAAAGCCCAGAGAAGAAAGACACGGGAGAACTTACTGTAATAAATCTAATAGACCAGAAGAACATGAACCAACTTCCTGCATATCAAGATACAGTCTCTGACCAACGAGAAACGTGTTTTCATGAAACTGCAACACTCAGAGAGCTGGAAGGAAATGTCCTCAATCAAGACTTGTTAAGGACTTCTACTGAACCAGAAATACAGTTCCTTAATCACCAATCCTTTGTGGAAAATAAACAGGAACCGGAGGAACCAAACAACACAGAAAATACACAACCATTTCCCATTGAAAATATGAACAAATCAGCAGCCAGAAATGAGAAAGTTTTATCTAAGTGTATCATGAAGGAAACTAATTTGTTTTGCCCAATAACCGAGATGATTTCTACTTGTAATACACATGCAATGAAAGAAGGTGCAATTCTTGAGAATGACAATATACATTTTGAAAGAAAACTTATTACAGACCAAGAAAAGAATTTAGACCAGCAAAATGTGATTTTTAATAAAATGAATAATAATAATAATAAGGTTTTCTTTGAACAAGAGGTATTCCTCCAGGAAATAACTCCACATCTCAACACAGAAATCTCTAGAAATATTGTAGAAAACTCAGCTAAAGTTATCAGTTATAAGAAGAGAGATTGCAGAAAAATAAGAAAAACATTAACCAGGATAAAGGCAAAAAGAAAATGTGTTGACCTCAAGTCATGTGAAAATCTGCAAGAGTTAAACCATCAAAAGTTAGAGCTAATCAAACCTCAAGATCTGGGTAAGGAAACCAGAGTTTGGGTGGGAAATAAACATAAACCGGAAGAACCAAAATACACAGAAAATATACAACTCATTTCCGTTGAAAATATGGACAAATCAGCAGACAGAAATGAACAGCATTTACCTAACTGTATCATGAAGGAAAGTGAATTAATTTGCCCCATAACTGAAACTAACTCTACGTGTAATACACATGAAATGAAAGATACTGAAAGAAAACAAGTTGCAGAAACTGAACAGCAATGTTTAAAATCTGTGATGGAAACTCTGGTGGGTTTGAAAATGAAGGAAATTCCAGAACAAAAAGTCAGTTATGACAAACAGAGAACTTTAGACCAAAATACTGATAATTATAATAAAACTAAACATAAAGAGATTGCCTTGGAACCAGAGGAATACCTCCAGGAAGTAACTCCTCATCTTAATACAGAAATCTGTAGAAGTGACACTGAAAACTCTACTTCAATTATAAAACAAAAGAAGGGAATATGCAAAAAAACGAGGAAGATATTAGCCAGGAAGAAAGCAGAGGAAAAAAATGTTGACCCCAAGTCGTTTAAAAAACTGCCACCTGAAAATGATGGAGATTGCAGAACAATACAAAAGATACTTGAGAAGAAGAGGTCTAAGAAACAATGGGTTGGCCTCCAGTCTTGTGACGGCAGTAAACTAGAATCAAAGGAACGGAATGTGTCTTTAACACAGAAAGAAGCCGATAATAATACTTATAAGGAACCTATCACTCAATTTGTTAAGAATTTAAAAAAAAAAGGTGTGCATAGAGAAGCTTTGCCCAAAACTAATGTTACTAAGAAACAGTCTTCATATGTGAGTATCAAGCAGCAAGATTGTATTCGCCTAAGTTCAAATAAAAGAATGACTAGAAGAAAAGCTGGCAATAAATACAAAACCCATCTGTTGCCCAAAGATAAAGAATATTCAGAAAATCTGCAACAGAAAGGAGCAGCTGACGCTGCCAGAAAGTATGGAGTTCTAAAGAGAGTTCAGCATATCTCCCACCTGGAGTCCTTTCAAAAACTTGCAGAGTCACCCCTTACTGAAACTGCAGACTGTTCAGCATGGTTGCCAGAGCTAAACCTTAACCTGGTGCACAAAATAATCCTTCATAGTAACCAGTGGCTGGATGACCAAATCATTGATGCTGCACAGACCCTTCTGAAGAGGCAATTTGACACAGATGGCCTGCAATCTACTGTACTATCTCAGGTGTTCTTCTCTCCTGTCACAAGACATGCAGTGCAAATACATTTCGATCGCCAGCGACAACACTGGTTCACATCGTGTTTTCGGGGGGGTAAAGTAGAAATAGCCGACAGCATGAGCTGTGAGAAGATCTCACTGTCAGGCCGCAAGCAGATACAGGAGTGTTACTGGATTGTGGTGGAAAATCCTCTTAGGAACATGACAATTCTTGATGTGGACCAGCAATCTAATGATGACGATTGTGGAATCTATGCCATAGCGAACGCCTTTGAGTTTCTCTCAAGTGATGGGGATCCCACCGCTTTGTACAATAGTAAAAATATGAGAGCTCACCTGATATCCTGTTTTGAGAAGGGACAGATAAACAGGTTTCCAATAAGATCCTAAACCAAAATGTAAACTGTTTTTTTCGAATGAGGCAAACAGTGGAACTGGATAAACTATATAAAGTCACTATAACCTACGCATACACGTTTTTCTTGCGTTTTCCTTATTAAAAATATGTACATGTTGCTGGTATCTCTCTCTCTTTACCCCCAAGCCCTTCTCTCTCTCACACCATACCTTCTCTTTCTCCCATATCCTCTCTCTCCCCCCAATCCACTCTCTATCCCTATCTGTCACGATGGATACTAACTTTTACCAACAAATTTATATTTTTGGGTACTCGATTGAACACAACAAGCTGCAAAATAAATTGTGATTTATTTCCTTTTTAGACAAACACATGACAACTTCAGAATACACTTAAAAAAACACTTACTGGGATAAGGAAACAAAATAAATTGTCTTTTCAAAGCCAAAGCTATCTCTAACATGTAGACCCAATCCCCTCGTGGGAACAATTTAACCCACCAATAGTCGTGTTGCCCATTGTTCCTAAGACCGGGCAAAAAGGCTTTCCGGTGTGCAAAGCGCATGGGTCAGTTTGACACCCATGCCACTTAGCATACCTGGGCTACACCCATACCTTGACGTCTCTGAGTCTGAGATTTGGCCCTGAGGTGTCAATAGTCAGGCAGCTGTTATACATCAGAATGCCGGCCGTGTATACATTATGGGTCTCTGGGTCTTTTAATCCCTGACACTTCTTTAGACTGGGGGCCGCAAACTCAGCGAGACCCCTTTGAAGCACAGGCATAAAAATACCCCCAGCTTATTCACCCATATCCATCTGTATGTCTGAGGAATTCCTTCCCGGGCTTACAGAATACACTGTACTTGCACCCCAAAAATCAGGTTTCTGGGTGCTTTCATTCTCGAGTTAGCATTTCTAATTGAAATGCCGGCTTCGAGACCGCAAGTTCAACCAGTTATCATGGCAATTGACACTGTTCCCAAGTCAAATATCTTTCCGCCTTTCAAGTCACAGAGTTAACAAGAGATGGATACATTGTATCGGTAAAGTATTTGAGATTATTTGTAGTCCTTAGATATACGTACCCCTAAGTATTTTACCTCTTTGTTTTGCCAATTAAAATTAAAGTTAATCTGGATAAACTTCTCCATTTCTTTCGTGAGGTTTACATTCAGAGCTTCAGACTTAGATTAGTATATCTTAAAGCCTGATATTTTATTACATTTCCCTAGTGACGTTTCAGGGGATTCCTGCTTCCCAATGTGTCCCCGTCACCCCTGCTTCCCCTGCCTCTGACTGTTCCTCCTTGCTTCCTCGTTCATCTCTCCCTTCCTCCTCCCGCACCCGTTCCTCTGCGGCGTGTCCGGACGCACGCCCAGCTGTCACGCGCATTCCCTGCAAGGCGCGTGCATATCCCCAAACACCCAATCCCTTCCGCGGCACTCACTGCTCGCGGCGTCTCTCTGTCCCCTCTCCTTTCAAATTACCTCCTCCAGCCACTCCTCCTGCCCCCTCGCCTTCCTTGGCGAGTGCTCCCACGGCGCGACGCTCCTCGTGCTCCCTGGCACACTCTGTGCATGCGCATCCAACCCTTACAGAGGGCGCGTGCACACGCTCCAGTTATAGGCCTTCCCAGAGCTCTGCCTCCGCCCCCCATAGTGTACAAGCCATATCCCTGTCTGATCCACCTGTCTCCTCCCTCACTCCTTCTGACCTATCCCTGCAACCTCTAACTCAACCCTCTGCTCCTCCTCTCTCTCCCATTGGTGCTCCCTCCTTTATAATCCCTGTCTGTCCTCTAGATCATTGCTCTGCATAGCTTCTTGTGACCCCTGTGTGTGCAGTCTCTATGCTTGGTTCTCCTGTCTCTTTCAGAGCTTGTTACTGTCCCTGCTTACCTTTGGATTTCCCTGGCTTGAACTCTGCTTTGAATTGGATTACCCTGCTTTCTCCTGCCCTTGAACCCTGCATTCGGATATAACTTTGCTGCCTTCTCCTATCCCTGAACACTGGCTTACGGACATCACAACGCTGCTCTCTATTACCCCTGAACTCTGGCACACGGACATTACTGTCCAAACTCTGATATCCTGGATGTTGCAAGTATATGTTAACCCTTTCTCAACAGGCCCGGCAATGCATTACCACCCTCCAGGCATGCCCTCACTGCTGTGGGTGCGTATTATAACCTTACCCACCTCAGTACTGGGGACTGGCCAGGTCTGCGGGCATACAGGAGTTACATTATGCAGAGCCCAAAAAATGCAGATCCCCCTGAGGTGGGCCAAAGTGTTTCCCAGGAACATTTGCAAGGTGTCAGTAACCAATTGACCACTTTGTCACAACAACTTGCTAATCTGTCTCTCCAGGAAACCCCAGTGGCCCCATCACCTCCTGTCTCAGTGACCTACGGTAACTCAGGACCACGAATACCACCTCCCAACCGGTATGATGGGGACCCTCTCTCTTGCCGTGGATTCCTAAACCAATGAGAGGTTCAATTTGAAATGTCCCCCTCTCTTTTTCCTACCGGCCGTACCAATGTGGCCTACATTTACGCCTTAC
The DNA here is from genome assembly GCF_040206685.1 of Ascaphus truei. Classification (NCBI taxonomy): domain Eukaryota; kingdom Metazoa; phylum Chordata; class Amphibia; order Anura; family Ascaphidae; genus Ascaphus; species Ascaphus truei. The sequence goes on from NW_027453826.1 coordinate 484,213, forward strand.
TCAACGGCGACGCCCTCGCTTGGGCTCCTCCCCTCGGGGAGCACAAATCTGAGTTGACCCAAGATTACCCTAAATTTAGGCATGAATTTCAACAAGTGTTTGACACTCCCGCACGTTGGGAGACGGCTGCTTTTTCTTTGTTTCATATCACACAGGCTCGAAGATCTGCTGCTAAGTACGCAATAGAGTTCCGCACCCTTGCCGCAGAAACTCAATGGAACGATGAGGCACTTGCCGCAGCATACTGGCACGGTCTGTCTGACACGTTAAAAGATGATCTCGCAACTCACGCCCGGTCGTCCTCTCAAGAACAACTTATTACTCTCAGCATACGTATGGATCAACGTACCCAAGAACGACGCCACGAGCGACACTGTTCCCGTTCTCTTCCTCCCTCATCTGTCTTTCACAGGTCTTCTCCTTCGCCCTTCCTGGCATTGGACGCTCCAGAGCTGATGCAAATCACTAGCCAACAACCACGGGCTGCAGAGAGAATGCGACGTCGTCAGAAGGGACACTGTTTCTATTCTGGTTCCCCAGAACATTGGCTCCAGAACTGTCCCCTGAAGCTGGGAAACGGGAACATCCAGTAAAGGTAGAGGGGCTTTTGCTGGGTACAGTCTATTCTTGCCACTCTCTCTCTAAGGATCTCCCAAAGAAATTCATGCTTCCTGTAATGCTAGCAGGTCCTGACCTTCTATTAGAAGTTAAAGCTTTCTTTGACTCCGGGTCTGGCGGTAACTTCTTGGATCACACCTTCGCCTCTGAGAATCAAATCCCTCTGGTCAAGAGAAAAATGCCCATTGGTCTTGAAGCTATCGATGGACGTCAGCTTCAGCCAGCCTTCATCATCTGGGAATCCATCCCACTTACTTTGACCATGGCGGATGGTCATAAAGAGATAATAGGTTTTGATGTCTTCCATTCTCCTACCGTTCAGGTTATTCTAGGATTGCCTTGGCTGCAGCTCCACAATCCGCGCATAGATTGGACCGGCGTCTTACCTATCCAATGGCCTTCCTCATCCGAGCCAGTTTCTACCACTCCTCCTGCTGCTGTGCTCGCTGGTTTGGATTCTGTTCCTTCCAACCTGTCTATTATGCCGACGGTGTATCCCGAGTTCCTGGATGTTTTCAACAAAGTACAAGCTGAAGTTCTGCCTCCCCATCATCCCTACGATTGTCCTATTGATTTAATTCCAGGAACCATCCTCCCGAAGTCGAAGTCGTGTCCTTTATCCGTTCCTGAAACTGAGGCTATGACGTCTTACATCCAAGAAAACTTGGAGAGAGGATTGATCCGCAATTCTACCTCCCCCGCTGGGGCAGGCTTCTTCTTCGTGAAGAAGAAGGATGGAATGCTAAAACCTTGTATCGACTTTCGCGGACTCAACAAAATTACGGTAAAAAAAACGATATCCTCTTCCCCTAATTTCTGAACTTTTCGACCGTTTACAAGGAGCCTCTATCTTCTCCAAACTCGATTTAAGAGGGGCCTATAATCTCATTCGCATAAGAGAAGGGGATGAATGGAAAACCGCGTTTAATACGCGATCTGGACATTATGAGAATCTAGTGATGCCCTTCGGGCTATGCAATGCTCCTGTCGTTTTCCAAGAGTTCATGAACGATATCTTCCGGGACATGTTGGGAACTTTTGTTATCGTATATTTGGATGACATTCTCATTTTCTCTAAGGATTTAGAAGAGCACATTCGTCATACCAAATTGGTACTCTCTAGGCTTCGTGCTAATCGCCTATATGCCAAAATGGAGAAATTTTTGTTCACCAGATGTCCACTGCCTTCATAGGCTATATTATCTCTAACCAAGGTTTTTCTATGGTTCCAGAGAAATTGAAATCTGTCCTCGACTGGCCGCTGCCAAATTCTCTCAAGGCCATGCAGCGCTTTCTTGGCTTTGCCAATTATTACCGGAAGTTCATCCGTAATTTTTCTACCATTGCTCTACCCATCACCGCCTTGACTAAAAGGGGCGCTGACCCTACGACTTGGCCTCCCGAACCCATTGATGCCTTCGAGTTTCTCAAAAAGGCCTTCGTCTCTGCACCCATCCTACGACATCCTGATACTTCGCTTCCCTTCGCGATGAAAGATGACCTCTGATGTGGGAGCCGGTGCAGTACTCTCTCAGAGATCCTCTCCCCAAGAGAAGTTCCATCCCTGTGGTTTCTTTTCTCGGAAATTCTCGTCTGCCGAGAGAAATTATGATGTTGGGAATCGTGAGCTATTGGTCATTAAATTGGCTCTTCAGGAGTGGAGGCATCTTCTCGAAGGTACCAAGGAGCCTATTGCCATCCTCACCGATCACAAAAATGTACTGTATATTGAGGGGGCTCGACTATTAGGATCTTGTCAGGCTCGTTGGTCTCTATTCCTCTGCCGTTTCAACTATACCATTTCTTATATTCCCGGTACCAAAAATATCAAAGCAGATGCTCTCTCTCGCCAGTTCGCCATGGAGAATGACTCCAATGAGTCCACTGAATCTATTCCGCCAAGTGCATAATTTCTGCCAATAATTTTGATGTTTTGGATGAAATCAACAAAGTCCAGGTTCACATTCCCAGGAGATTTAGGGTGCCAGAGGGATGCTTATACGCAGCTCCACGTTTTCGCCACAAAATTCTACTTTGGGGACATTCTTCTAGATCGTCCGGTCATCCAGGCTTCAAGAGGACAGCGGATCTTATCAAACGGACATTTTGGTGGCCTAAGATGAACAAGGACATTTTTTATTTCACCAGAGCTTGTCCGGTCTGTGCCCAGAGTAAATCCGCCCATCACAAACCTTCTGGTCTTCTCATGCCTCTTCCCATTCCGGAGCAAACTTGGAAACACATCTTTATGGACTTTATTGTCGAGCTTCCCAATTCTAAAGCAATGAATACCATCCTTGTTGTAGTAGATAGGTTTTCCAAGCATTCACACTTTATTCCCCTCAAGGGCCTCCCTAATTCTGCTACTTTGGCCGATATTTTTTCTAAGTAAATTTTCAGATTACACGGTGTTCCTATTTCAATTGTTTCTGACAGAGGCTCTCAATTCATCTTTAAATGTTGGCGTGCGTTTTCCCAGAGACTTGGGATTTCCCTTCTATTTTTTTCTGGATATCACCCTCAGAACAACGGTCAAACAGAAAGAATGAATCAGACCTTAGAGCAGTATCTCAGATGTTTCATCTCCGAATCTCAAGACAACTGGGTGGATCTATTACCGTGGGCTGAGTTTGCAATTAACTCTCTTAAAAATGAATCTACGCAGGAGAATGCATATAAAGTACTGATGAGGTGGTACCTCACCCCATTAAAATTATCAAGGTTTGTCACAGGATACTCCCCGCTGTCTCCCAAACAGTGTGGAGAATCAGCGGACCTGTTACACATGCTGTGGTCTTGCCCTCGGATCTTACACCTGTGGGAAGAGATTAGACATTGGCTCCAGAGGATTTTTGACCTCACAATTCCCCCTGATCCGTGGCTGTTCCTATTGAACAGACCATGGAAGGGCCTTTCAAAATCAGGCAATAAACTAGTTGCACATTTTGCAACAGCAACGAGGTGCGAGATCGCAGCTATTTGGAAACAACCAGAGATCCCAAATATCCCTAAAATTCGGAATTGATTATGGTACATATGCCAGATGGAAAAATTGACAAGTCTGGTCAATGACACTGGCAACAAATATCTAAAAGTCTGGACACCTTGGCTGGAAAAGACAGACATCCCGGGGGTTGAGGTAGCCACGATTTGGCATTGATAATCCCAAGTGCATTCTCCTTCAAAGAGAGCGGACCGGATTACAAGACCTAGTTGAGGGCACACCTTGTGAACACTGTGGGTGGCCCAAGAGGTTTGCAAACAAATTGTGCATAGAAAATCAACCAGCCACTTATGGGAAAGAGACAGAGCAGAGTGCCCGTGCCCCCCCTCCCGCTCCTTCCGCCCCACCCTCCCCCCCGAATTTTAATTTCTTGTTCCCCTAAATGTAAATTGCCTAAATATCCCAGCTGGTATCAGGGACATTATGTTTACATGTGAGCACTAGTTGCACCAGTGGGAGAGTCTAACAGTATCGTACATGACTGTAATACTGTGAATGTTCATGTTATTTGTATTGCGATGCTATTTATACTGAAAATTTTCCAATAAACTTGAAGTTATAAAAAAAAAATGAATCTACGCAAGAATCCCCTTTCTTCATTAATTTTGGATTCCACCCTAGCAGTATTCCCCTCTCCTCCCTCCCTTCTGGTGTTCCCGCAGCGGATTCTCATGTCTCTACTCTTCAAAACTCTTGGAGGAAGATTATTAAGACTCTACAAACTGCCGCCTCAAGACAAAAAACAAAGGCAGATCGACGTCGCCAACCGTGCCCTTCGTTTAAACCCGGAGACAGAGTGTGGTTGTCCTCAAAAAATATAAGGCTTAAGACCCCGTCGCTAAAATTGTCCCCGAGATTCTTGGGTCCCGTCAAGATAATGGAGAGGATCAATCCGGTCGCATACCGTTTGGCACTTCCTCCCACCATGAGGATTCCTTCTGTGTTCCATGTGTCTTTACTCAAACCATTTATCCAAAGCTCTCACTTCCTGGACTGTTCCCGAAAACCCAACCCTGTGACCATTCACGGACAGCAGGAATATGAGGTTCACTCCATAATCGACTCTCGTTGGTCCAGAAACAACCTACAGTTCCTCATTCACTTGAAGGGGTATGGTCCAGAGGAGCGTTCATGGATTTCTTCTCGTCATATTCACGCTCCCAAACTCCTCTGGCAATTTCATCGGCAATTCCCCCAGAAGCCATGGCAGGATCGCCCGGAGATCGATCCTCAAGGGGGGGATACTGTGATGGTTCAGGGGATTCCTGCTTCCCAATGTGTTCCCGTCACCTCTGTTTCCCTTGCCTCTGACCATTCCTCCTTGCCTCCTCGTTCATCTCTCCCATCCTCCTCCCGCACCCGTTCCTCTGCAGCGTGTCCGTACGCGCGTTCCCTGCAAGGCGCGCGCATATCCCCAAACACCCGATCCCCTCCGCTGCACTCACTGCTCGCGGCGTCTCTCTATCCCCTCTCCTGTCACATTACCTCCTCCAGCCGCTCCTCCTGCCCCCTCGCCTTCCTTGGCGAGTGCCCCCACGGTGTGACGCTCCTCACGCTCCCTGCACACTCTGTGCGCGTGCATCCAACCCTTACAGAGGGCGCGCGCACACGCTCCAGTTATAGGCCTTCCCAGAGCTCTGGCTCCGCCCCCCATAGTGTACAAGCCATATCCCTCTCTGATCCACCTGTCTCCTCCCTCACTCCTTCTGACCTATCCCTGCAACCTCTCATCCAACCCTCTGCTCCTCCTCTCTCTCCCATTGGTGCTCCCTCCTTTATAATCCCTGTCTGTCCTCTAGCTCATTGCTCTGCATAGCTTCTGGTTCCTGTCCCTGCTTACCTTTGGATCTCCTTGGCTTGAACTCGGCTTTGAATTGGATTACCCTGCTTTCTCCTGCCCTTGAACCCTGCATTCGGATATGACTTTGCTGCCTTCTCCTATCCCTGAACACTGGCTTACGGACATCACCACGCTGCTCTCTATTACCCCTGAACTCTGGCACACGGACATCACCACGCTGCTCTCTATTACCCCTGAACTCTGGCACACGGACATTACTGTCAAAACTCTGATATCCTGGACATTGCAAGTATATGTTAACCCTTTCTCAACAGGCCCGGCAACGTACTACCACTCTCCGGGCATGCCCTCACTGCTGTGGGTGCGTGTTATAACCTTACCCACCTCAGTACTGGGAATTGGCCAGGTCTGCGGGCATACAGGCATTACACCTAGCAAGTTGAAGAGGTTTGTCAGAGATGTAAGGGGGTTGGAGATCGTCATCAACACGTCATCTGTATACAATGCCACTTTATGCGACTGCGTGCCAGACTCGATCCCCATAATGTCTGGGTTATTATTAATCTTGACTGCTAATGGTTCCATGCAAAGTACAAAGAGGAGGGGCGATAACGGGCATCCCTGTCTCATGCCACTCTTAATTTTAAATAGCTCCGATGGGAAACCTTGGTGTACCACTTTGCTGCCGGGCCACGATATAAGGACAGGATCGCTTTACTCACGCGTTCCCCGAAACCAAAAGCTCCAAACGTGACTTTTAAGTATGGCCAGTCAATCCTGTCAAAGGCCTTTTCTGCATCCAGACTCAACACCATAACTGGAATCTTGCATATATTGGCTATATCTATCAGATCAATGATTCGTTGTGTGTTGTCTGCAGCTTGGCGACCCTTAATAAATCCGGCTTGATCTGGGTGTAAAAGTCTGGGCAGGATATGACTTAGTCTATTGGCCAATAGTTTAGCATATATCTTAATATCAGTGTTTATTAGTGAAATGGGCCTATAACTTTTACAATCGAGATGGTCTTTGCCAGATTTGTGAATTACTGAGATGGACGATTGGAGCATCCGTTCCGAGAACGCGGCCCCTTCCAGTATCGCGTTAAACATCCAAAGGAGGCAAGGAGCCTAAAACGTAATATATTTCTTGTAATAGAGATTAGAAAAACCATCCGGCCCCGGAGCCTTTGATGGTTTTAGATCTTTAACGACTTGGGTGAGCTCTTCTAAGGTAAAATTTGCTCCCAATATCTCCCTCTCCCAACCCTTCAGTCTTGGTAGCTAAGAGCTCATCAGGAAGTCCCTCAGAGCTCTTTTTGACCTATCATTATGTGCCGCTTTATCCCCATTATAAAGTTCCTCCTAAAAGCTCTTCAATTCCTCCACTATTGATTTTGGGTTGGCTGTAGTGACTCCTGATTTCAGTCGTATCCCCTGGATATTATAATTTGGTCGGCTATTCCTAAATTTATTAGCTAGCAAAGGTATATGGTTTGTTTGCTTTTTCGTAAAATAGCCTCTTTGACCAACTCAACGAATTGTCTGCCTGGGAGGATAGAGCCACATTAAGTTCAATTCTAGTGTCTTGAATTTCTTTGAGGAGGGCAGAGTTAGGACCTTTTTTATGCCTGGTTAACTGATCTTTCAATTTGGATTGTAACATTAGTATTTTTTCATTTCTTTCTCTTTTTCGCCTCGCTGCCAAATTAATTAGTGTCCCTCTCAGGGTTGCCTTATGCGCCTCCCACAGAGTCAAATGAGATTCAACACTGCCGTTATTTAACTGAAAGAACTGGTCTACTTCCTTGCCTATTAATTGTTCCATTTCCGGAATTTTTAGTAAAGCCTCATTGAGTTTCCAATTTGCTCCAGGTCTGTCTAGGAATCTCTGTGCACACCGTAGCTCTATAGGTGAATGATCTGACCATGAAATATCATGGATCCCTGTATGGGAGATCTTCGAGACCAGTCTGCTAAATACAAAGAAGTAATCAATTCTGCTATACATTGCATAGCGGTGGGGAAAAAAGTATAGTCCCTCTCTTGCGGGTGCATCTCCCTCCAGATATCCAAAAGCTGGTTATCAGATAGTCCCTTGCTCAGGGCATTCACAATTCCCCTACTGGTGGGTTTGAAGGTACCCGACTAGTCTAGTCTTGGGTTAACTGCCAAATTGAAGTCCCCCGCTAATATGATGTCCCCTTTTGTAATCTTGTTCAGCGTTTGAAAAAACGTTCTAAAAAATGCGGGGTCTTGTTCACATGGGGCGTAAATTGTGGCCAACGTAAGTGGTTGAGCCTGTATGGAGCCCACTGGCACTAAGTATCTGCCATCTCTGTCTTTTGTTACTGTCTCTTCAATAAAGGGGAGTTTATTATGGATCAGGATTGCTACCCCTCTTTTTTTCTCTTTTGCGGAGGATAGATGAAACCATTTAAAAATGTTATCCCAATATTTTGGAGCACTTCTCATGCTAAAATGGGTCTCCTGAATTAGCACTACATCTGCTCGCTTTCGCTTGTAATCTGCCAGTGCAACCCATCGCTTACCCGGACTATTCAGTCCCTTAGCATTATGGGAGATTATACTCACCGCCATCTCGATTTGTCTTGGTGTCTGCAACTTATCATGTCCCCAATGGAGAACAGCTTTACCGTCAGTTCGATTGACCCTAGTCCCCCGTCCAGGGAAAGGCCCAGCGCCACTGGGAAAGGGGTAGGGAAGCAGAGGGAGGGAAGGAAGGGGAAGGTAAGAAAATTTGAGGGGTCGGTGCTGACCTTGATCCACAGCGGCCCTTTTGCCCTAGGGCTTAACCTGACCCCTGGGGGCTCCTGAGGTGACCCCCCGGGTCCCGTTGAAACCCGGTTCTCAGGTTCCCTAGGGACTTGACTGTGCACTTGTGCAACCAAGGTTGTCCCCTTGCCGGCACTTGTATACTGATAACTTTGCAACATTTATTTACAAAGACCTATATTTCTATTTACTTAACACAGATTATATATTAAAGATTAGCCTGATAACCTCCAGGCCTGTGTCTCCACTTAACTCCTCCAGACCCCTATAACGCTAAAAAACAAAACAAAAAAAAAACCCTCTAGCCCCCCTTCCCTCCTTGGTCACCACCACTAATCCACCCAGTTCTTCATCGCCTCCCCCCGTCCTCCCCCCCGACCTCCCCCCCGTCCTCTTCCCTGACCTCCCCCCCCGTGTCTCTGCCCTCCCCAAGTTCGAACGGCAGACTTCACATCGGTTGATCTCATCTCTTCGTGGACAGACCAGCCCAGCAGGAACCCATCGACGTGACCTTTCCGTTTCTTCATGCCGTCGACCGCTTACCCCCAACCCCCTCACCCGTCCCTGCTGGTATCTGAATCCCCAGGTATATCTCGGAGGGGTGCTGCGTATGTGAAAACAAAAGTTTATTTAGACAATGCGAAAACTGATAACCTTAAATTATGTCCTCCTGCATATCCTGATCCAGTCTCCTCTTCCCCTTCTTTTAAATGTCCTCTCTCCTCCCTGCACTGTCTCCCATCATGGCTCCGGGGTATGCTTCCTCTTCCTATCGGTTTTCTAGTCCCCTCCCCCCGATTTTTTAACTTCAAAACTCCTGCACCTCTCTCTCTCATAGGAGCTCCCCATCAATCTCTTCCCCCCTACTCCTATAATGCCACCCTCTGTCCTCCTCCTCCACTGTCGCTTCTGGGTCAAGTCAGTCAGGGGCTTGGCAATGGCGCTATACTGAGGGACAAACTTTCTGTAGTAGCCTGCGGTGCCTAGGAAAGCCATAACTTGTTTCTTGGTTTTGTGAACGGGCCACTGCCACTGCACTATAGCTTCCACCTTAGCTGGTTCTGGTTTAAGATGCCCGCCAACCACCCTTTGCCCTAGGTACAAGACCTCTTCCATCCCTACTAAGCACTTGGTGGGTTTCAACATGAGTCCTGCTTCCCTAATCCTGGCTAGCACTGCAGCTACATGCCCTAAATGTGAGTCCCACGAATTACTAAAGACAGCAATGTCGTCCAGGTATGCCCTTGCATACAACAAACACAAAAAAACAGCACAAACTGCATAGTGAAGTATATCAAATATTATTGTTCCATAAATAAGGGTAAGTATTAGGCGTACATTAAGTAGATAGAACACGTGCATTGAGTGCTAGAAGCACGATGAGTTACCACTCAGCAACAGGCATTAGGCAGCTCTGGGTATCACAGCAACAGAGATTCCAGCGATCATCAACGCTTCCTCAGTACACGATCCTGGAGAAAACGACTCGATCCGGTGGGGCTGTCTCTTTCGGAGGTGAATTCCTCCCAGCGGTGTCAGCAAGCGTGTTCCCGTCGAACTTCCGGGTCGCATCTGGATGACGTCACAGCGACATGCGTAAAAGTCCTCATGGTACATTTAGATCGTGTAATGAGTCCGGTATGTACCAGAGTCCCGATACACCCAATCAATAGGGATAGAAGGTCGTAGCACCAACAGTTCGATAATCCACCAGGCAGTATAAGAAAAAGGCAGTATAGCACCAATAGAAATATTTAAAATAGAACAATAAAATCAACTAATCCTACGCATTTCGTAGCTCATATCCTGATGAAGTAGCGTGAGCTACGAAACGCGTAGGATTAGTTGATTTTAGGGTTAGATTTAGGGTTTAGATTTCAGGGATTTCTATTGGTGCTATACTGACTTTTTGTTATACTGCCTGGTGGCTTATCGAACTGTTGGTGCTACGACCTTCTATCCCTATTGATTGGGTGTATCGGGACTCTGGTACATACCGGACTCATTACACGATCTACATGTACCATGAGGACTTTTACGCATGTCGCTGTGACGTCATCCAGACGCGACCCGGAAGTCCGACGAGAACACGCTTGCCGACTCCGCTGGGAGGAATTCACCTCCGAAAGAGACAGCCCCACCGGATCGAGTCGTTTTCTCCAGGATCGTGTACCGAGGAAGCGTTGATGACCGCTGGAATCTCTGTTGCTGTGATACCCAGAGCTGCCTAACGCCTGTTGCTGAGTGGTAACTCATCGTGCTTCTAGCACTCAATGCGCGTGTTCTATCTACTTAATGTACGCCTAATACTTACCCTTATTTATGGAACAATAATATTTGATATACTTCACTATTCAGTTTGCGCTGTTTTTTTGTGTTTGTTGTCTGTAGTGCTGAGCCACCCTGACCATCTATCAGCTGCAGCTGCCACTGTACTTACAGAATTTGTATGTATTTAAACCCTAAGTATTAAGGGTTGTAACTATTCTTTTCACTATTAATACTATATCACTTTAAGTGGGTTGTGGTTAAATGGTTTATTAGTTGCGCACTTTATTTCTTTATATTATGCCCTTGCATACCCTCCAGCAAAAGATTGATCAGGCGTTGAAAGGTAGCCGGTGCATTTTTCATCCCGAAGGGCATCACTAAAAATTCATAGAGGCCACTTGGGGTAATAAATGCCGACTTCTCCCTAGCCTCCTGGGTCAAAGGGATCTGCCAGTACCCTTTACTGAGATCCATTGTCATCAGATACCTTGCCCCCGCGAGTTAATCTAATAACTCATCCATGCGAGGCATGGGGTAGGCATCTGACACTGTGCCTGTATTGTGCTGCCGATAGTCTACACAGAACCGGGTGGTTCCATCCTTCTTAGGTACCAGGACTACCAGACAAGCCCAAGGGCTCTGGGACAGTACAATTACCCCTAAGGCCAGCATCTCTTCTACCGCCCTCTCTATACTGCCCTTCACCTCTGCTGACACTCTATAAGTATTTCTTATGCAGAGGTTTCAGATTCCCTGTCAGCACTGGGTGATCTGCAATGTGTGTCTTCCTTGTCTGAGAACAGAGCCCTTAACTTATCTAGCATAGTTCTGGCTTCTGGCTTCTGCCCTCTTCCTGAAACACAGCTGAGCCCCTATCTCCACCTGCTCTACTGTACCACCCTGCCTAGCTTCCCCAAGGAGATCAGGCAGAGCATTGCTCACCGTATCCCCCATCGGTGGGCTGCAAATGGCCAGCACCGATGCCACACTCGGTGCTATGTACTCCTTCAGCATGTTGATGTGGTAAGTCTTATTCCTCCCTGTCTCGGCATCTACCTGTACAACATAGTTGCACTCGTCCATCTTTCACAGTACCGGATATGGTCCCGACCAGGAAGCCATTCATTTGTTCTCCCGAATGGGCTTGAGAAAAAGTATCTGCTGTCCTGGGATGAAATCTCTGCTACAGGCATTCTGATCATACCTAGTCTTCTGCTTGGTCTGAGCAGCCCTAAGGTTGTCCTGTGCCAACCCCATGAGCAATTCTAGCACAGAAGCATCAGTATTGGTAGTCTCCCCTTCCCATCCCTCACGGAATAGGTACAGAGGTCCCAGTAACCTGCGACCATATAGCAGCTCAAAGGGAGAGAAGCCTGTAGATTATTGCGGTACCTCTAGGTATGTAAACAGCAAATGCTGCAGATGAATCTCCCAGTCCTTTCCCTCAGCCTCTATAAAGGTTCGAAACGTCTGCTTCAGGGTCCCATTGAACCTCTCACATAATCCGTTGGTCTGGGGGTGGTAAGGGGTCGTGCACTGGTGTTTCACCCCGCATGCATCCCAGAGACACTGGAGCAATTCACTCATGAATTGCGATCCCTGATCGGTTAGAATCTCACTAGGGAAACCTACCCTAGAAAAAATGTTTTACAGCGAATTAGCTACCGCCCTAGCATCAATAGTGGAAAGCGCTACCACCTCAGGGTACCGGGTGGCAAAATCCACCACCATGAGGATGTAGCGCTTCCCCGACCAGCTGGGAACCATGAGGGGCCCCACGAGGTCCATAGCTACCCACTGAAAGTGTTCCCCTATTACCAGTAATGGGTTCAGGGGTGCCTTCACATGGTCACCCGCCTTACCTACTCGCTGGCAGGCATGGCAGGACCAGAAAAACTCTGCCGAATAGCTGGATGCCCCCAGCCAGTAGTAACGCTGCAACAGCTGGGCTTGCGTCCAAGCGACCCCCTGATGCCCCGCTAGTGGAATGAAGTGGGCTACCCGCAACAACTGCTGCCTATACTTCTGGGGTACCACTAGCTGTCTCTTCCTGTCCATACCTCATCTAACCCTGTATTCCCTTGCTCTCTATACAGGAGCCTGCGGTGCCACAAGAAGTAATCAGACCCATTGCTTGACTTAGACTCGGATGCTCGAAGTCTCATGCCCTCCAATGTAGGATCTGATCGCACCGTAATCCCTAAACTGGGTACCTAACTCTGGCCACCCTCCGGTCATACCTGGGTCAGGGGGACAGGGAATAGGTAAAGGGAAAATTAAGTCAGTGTCAGAAAGTGACTGAGTCTGGCTTACCTGTCTGGTCTCCGCAGAGACTGCTGGAAGCGTAGGTCCCAAATGCAGGGGGACAGGGACTGGTTCTGCTGTGATCCTTGCTGACTGGCTCCTGGTGATCGCTGCAACAGGCGCCAGCTCAGTTGTAAAAACGCAGGTAACGTGTCCCAGGTCGTTGCCAAGCAAGATCTCAGCATACAACCCAGGCAAAACCCCCACCTCCCTCATGCCACGTGCAGCACCCCAGTCCAAGAAGACCCGGGCAACCCGGACGGACTGCGGTCCTCCATCTGGCATGGTCACTTGCATACCGGTGCCCGGGAGCAAATCCTCTGGCCGCACCATATCAGGGTGAACCAGAGTCATGGTGGCATGCCGTCCGCCTGCTGGTCTCCGATGGTCACCCTCCACAGATGCTTCTGCCGGACATCGTTGGGCTGCATCCTGACTGGAGCAACCTGATGTCCCCCGATCTTCGCTGCTGGTCCCGAGACAAGTGCCAAGTGCAGTTTCTCTGCTGGTTATCCATCTGTGGGCTGACTCCATGGCTGTAGATGGCTCCTCTGTGTGTGCCAGTCGCACACGGGTGACCGGCCTCGCAGCTGGTGAGCATTGCCCCTGATGGGGTCCCTTGGACCGGTCCTGGTCCGGACAATCTGGCCTAAGATGCCCGACCTTGTTGCAGGAGTAACACCGCCTCTCATGCTTGAATTCTGCAGCCTTGGGTGTGCTGTTTGCTGCCGCAGGCTGGTGCTTCCACTATGGGGTAGTCTTAGTGCCCTGGGCCGCGCGGACCGCTCCTTTGGGTGCTACAGGGTCCTTCATTGCAACTCGGCTGGCCATATACTCATCTGCCATTTTCGCTGCATCCTCATAGGTCTGAGGTTTATGGTCATAGACCCATCCCCTCACATCTGTGGGAAGCTGCTGCAGCAGCTGCTCCTGGAAGAATAAGTCCAGCAGCGAATGGAAGGTTGTAACCCCATTCCCCTCCACCCACTGAGTCCTGTGCAAAGCCATCTGACCGGCATAGGTGCTGTATGACTCTCCGGGGAGTACTCCCCCCTGCCCGGAACTTGCCCCTGTAAGATTCTGGGGTCAGGGCATACTGGGTTAGCAGCTTGCTTTTTACATGACCATAGTCATCGGCATCCATGGGTGGAATACCCATCACAGTCCGTTTGGCTTTTCCAGATAACAGTGGTCACAGTCTGACCACTTAGTCCCTCCTCGGAATTCGGAACCAGGAACACTGCGTCTCGAAGTCGTTCAGGAACGCATCAAGGTCATCTGTGCCATCCACTAACTTGCTGAAGCTGTGATGATCCACCCGGGAAAGTCCTTGTTCCCCGTTTTCAAGGTAGGAGTTGTGGGTTCTTCCGAGCACTGCTGTCAGGAGCTGTACCCGCTCCGCAGTGCTAACACCCGTTCCCCATGTAGCAAGGAGTGCAGTGAGCCCAGGGAAAGCACGCATAAGTGTGTACTTATGCAAAATCCATCAAGGTTATACATTCAAAGATTAACAAGGATAAAATAAAATTGAGAAGTTTTATTACGTGTAATACAAATTATGCTATTTATATGTTAAATTGCGGATGTGGGAAGAACTATATTGGGAGAACCATACGTCCATTAAAGATACCTATAATGGAACATATCAGATCCATTAAAAACAAAGATCTAAGACTTCCAGTCGCAAGACATTTTATGGAATGCCCCATGGGAAAACTAAACGCATTCACCTTTAGTGGACTTGAGTATGTCCCCCCTCCAATTAGACGTGGGGATCATCAGAGCATTTTAAATAAAAAAGAAATGTTCTGGATTTTCACAATGGATTCCTTAACACCTAAAGGCATTAGGCTGTGCTTATAGTGCCGGCGACGCGAATTTGCCCGAAAACAAACGCATTGCCGCCGCGTGTGCTTATAGTGCACGCGACGGCGACAAGCGACGGAGCGACGGAGCCGTTGCGAAAACCCGCCGCCGGCAAAATTTGATTTTTCAAGGGCCGTCGCGTCACGTGACAGCCCTTGAACAAATCAAATTGCAGGAATCCCGCGATGCGGCCGACCGGCGAAAGATAACTATAGGCAAAGCCTTAATGTTGACTGGGAGATCAAACACTTTCTTTAATATTCTTCCCAATAGGTTCTTCGACACATCTGTTGAGATACAATGTTAGCCATGGTTGTTGTTGCAATTACCCTGACTAATTGTTGCTACAGTGGCAGCCGCCTTTATCCTCGTGCGGCCATATCGGCGCAACTCTGATTACCACGGACAGATGCATTTTGTTGTTTTTTTGTCCGGAGTATATTGCGGTATTTTAGCGCTTGTAATATTAGCATTTTATTAGCGCTGTCTGCAATACTGCAATACCGTCTAAAAACTCAGGGGGTCGTTCGCGAGCTGTTGTCTTGGAAGTCTAATACTTTAGCAGTTCAATCCAAGTCAGTACAGTCTGCGTGTGCGCGCACACTAATTGTAAATTTGCATAATTATACATGCATTTGCAGCGCTGTATGTCTCATTTGAAAATTGTTGAAACGCATAGGCGTGTACAGTATTGTAACAGTATCACATATATAGCGCTCTCCCCTCGCTCGCCCCCGCACACACACAGGATAATTTACTGCACTGCAGGGTATTTCAACTTCTTATCTTCTGTACAGTGCAGTACACCTCTCCCACACCATTCCTTTGAATGTGTGTCTTTCTGGTTTCAATCGCATTCCTGCTTGCTTGCGAAGTTCAAGAGTGATTTTTTATTTTATTTTTTTATTTTTATTTTCTCCACAAGCATGCATCTGTAAATTCACCACTGCTTGCTTGCGAAGTTCAAGAGTGAGTGACAAAAAAAAAAAAAAAAAAATCTTTTTTCTCCTCATTTTTTATTTTTATTTTCTCCACATAAGCCTGCCTAAACCATCTTGATATTACGATATTCAATCTGTGCTGTAGATTTTGACTGCGACACTGTGCGTTTGACTGCACATGGTTGATTTATGTGCTTTTTATGTAGTGTATTTGGGGGTGTAGGGTTCAAATTATTATCATGACCCGCGACGGAGCGGCATCGTGGCACGCTGAGGGCATCCAGTGAGCTGCGGTCTTACCTCTGTGCAGAGGATATACCTGCTGAGGTACAGGAGCAGCTCCTTATCGGCCAGGAAGCCGGAGCGATTTCACCGAGCCCCAATACCAGCTGCTGAACCTGGCTGCATGAAGGGAAATCCCCTTGGGAGTGAAAGACTGACGTCCTGCCCCAGAATCAACCGAGCTGCATCAGCAGAGGGAAGCAAGCACCTGAATCTACAGCTAACAGCTGCCGAGTGGTAAACAGTGTGATACACACTAAATGCCTTTTACCAATCTTTTTCATGTACGCAGATATATTACCCCCTTTTTAATTTGATAATATATTGTTGAATTTACTTCACTATTTGGCGTTGTGCGCTGTTTTCTTTTGTTTCCATTATCATGACCTGCCTTTTGAAAATATGCCATTTCTTTGAAGTGCAGTATAGCTAATCCTTCATGCAGCTGTACCCTGTACCCCCCTCCCCCACGCACACACACAAGGCTCGTTCAAGGATTTGAAACTCTTATCGACAGACACCTCTACAGAGTCATTCAGTTTCTGAAGCTTGCCATTGTGTTTTTAATCCGTCCCTAGCCAAGCATCACCTCTCTGCGCCTGCGTGTAATCTTCTTTTGGATGGGAGCTACAGTACATAGCTGATGATTACTGCGCATGCGTCTGTAAATTCACCACTGCTTGCTTGCGAAGTTCAAGAGTGAGTGACAAAAAAATATATATTTTTATTTTCTCCTCATTTTTTATTTTTATTTTCTCCACACAAGCCTGCCTAAACCATCTTGATATTACGATATTGAATCTGTGCTGTAGCTTTTGACTGCGACACTGTGCGTTTGACTGCGCATGGTTGATTTGTGTGCTTTTTATGTAATGTATTTGGCGGTGTAGGGTTCAAATTATTATCATGACCTGCCTTTTGAAAATATGCCATTTCTTTGAACTCCAGTATAGCTAATCCTTCATGCAGCTGTACCCTGTACCCCCCTCCCCCACGCACACACACAAGGCTCGTTCAAGGATTTGAAATTCTTATCGACAGACACCTCTACAGAGTCATTCAGTTTCTGAAGCTTGCCATTGTGTTTTTAATCCATTCCTAGCCGAGCATCAGCTCTCTGCGCCTGCGTGCCTAATTTTCCTATTGTTGTCTTAGAGTCACCTCTCTGTAATCCTCTTTGGGAAGGGAGCTAGCTGATGATTACTGCGCATGACTCACCCATCCACTCCCCCAACACTTTGAGGCTTTGTTTACGGTAACGCTTTTGAAAATCCCTTCTCGAATTTGATATGTAAATCGGATTTGCATAGCACTGTGAAATTGAGAGTTAAAAAAAAACATTATCTGATTCATGTTGTTGATGCAGTAAATTACCACTTTTTGTCATTCTTTCTTTTTCTTTGGAGTAGGTGTGGGGGGGTTTGTCAATGATTATGATTATCATGAATGTAAATAAATATTTAAATTATTTTATCAGGAACAAAAAAAAACAAATATAAAAATAATCATGAATAATACAAAATGCAGTCTTTATTAAGTTCTTCTGTCAGATGGAAATTGAGGGCCAGTGGATAATCATGAATAATGCACATTGATAATAAAAATTAATTAATAATATATAATATACTAGCTGATATACCCGGCGTTGCCCGGGATTTAATTTTACAGCTCCCCCTCTGTCTCCGCTCACCCCCTATCTCCGCTCCCGCTCTCTCTCTCTCTGTTCCCCCCTCCCTCTCTCCCCATTTCCATCTCTCTCTCCCCCTTCCCCTTTCTCCCCCCTTGTCTGTTTCTCCCCCGTTCACAGCAATCCGGCCCCCACCCCGCCCGTTCACAGCTCCATTCTCCCCCCCGTTCACAGCTCCATCGTCATCCCCCCGTTCAGACCTCCATTCCCCTCCACCCCCCTTTCACAGCTCCTGTCCCCCCCTTCACAGCTGCGTTCCACCCCGCCTTCAGAGCTCGCCGACGGCAGGTCACTTTAGGGTTGGGATTCCCCCCCCCCTTCACAGCTAGGCGGCGGTGGTGGCTCACTGGGGGGGGGCGGCTCACTGGGGGGGGGTGGGCAAGTTGTAAACCCCCCTTCAGAGCTCAGCAGCGGTGGCTCACTGGGGGGTAGCTGGGAAGGTAGTGATCCCCCCCTTCAGAGGTCGACGGCGGTGGCGTGGGGGGGGGAGGGGGAGACAGTGAGGGAGGAAGCAGTGTGCGTGAGGACGGCGCCGGTGGCAGCATCTTAACCTGGCTCTCCCAGGCTTTCCCTCCCCTTTTCTTCCCCCGGCTCTCCCTGGCACTCCCTCCTTCCGGCACCCCAGCTCTCCCTCTCCCCCCCGGCACCCCCTCCCCCCGACTCCCCGGCTCGCTCTCCCCCAAGAGCCCGCTCGCAGCCACTCTCTAGCAGTGCGGCACTTCCGGTTCGGAGTGGCGCGAGGGGGTTGAGGGTGTGAGTGGCTGCTCGGTCTGGGCCGCGGCAGCGTGCGGAGTGGCGAGGGGGGGGTGGGGGTGTTAGCGTCGTGTTTGAGGTCCAGCGTTGGTGGTGTAGGGTAAGTGTGCTGATTGAGGGTGTTGTTGGGGGGGGGAGATGTTGCTCGTTTTCGAGGACACGTGGTGGAAAGTGCCACGTGGGGTAAGAGCATAGCAAAGGGGCCGTAGTGGTGATAGGGTGTGGTTCAGTGCCGGGAAGGGTGGAGGGTGGGTGGTCAAGGGCAGCTAGCCGTTGAGGAGGGCCAGAGGGGTGATAGTGGGGGTGCGGGGGGTGTTGTACTTACTTTTGGTGTCCTGGTGAGCGTCTCGTCAGCATCTCTAGGGGTGTGTGTGTGTGTGTGTGTCTCTCTCTCCTTTGGCCCGTCACTCCGCCTCAGGCCAATGAGAGGTGTGCGGGGGCGGGCGGGCCAAGGGACCAATGAGATTTCCCCTAGGCACACAGGAAATGCAGACAGGCATACAGTGCTTTCACAAATATATTATAAGATAATAATATATATATATATATAGTAATATAATTTTTTCCGTCTTTATCTTCTTCCTCATTCTGTGTACAGTACAGTAGTTCATTGACAGAGGAGAGGTTTTGTGTACATCTTGACTGCAGTTTAGATACTGTACACTTAACTGTAAAAACAGTTCACAGACTTTACATGATACCCCCCTCTCCCCCAGTCCATCATTTTTTCTGAAAAGAAGAGAAAACAAAAAAATTAGTGCAGTTATGTACATACTGTATTATGGCATTGTGTGCTGTATAGTACTGTCAAAGGAGTCTATACTGGAACTACTGTATACTGTGACTACTGTTAATACTTTGTAACCAGATGGCTGGTGCTGCTCTCTCTGGAAAGAAACAAATTGAGCACTTAGGTGCATACTGTATTATGGCATTATGTACTGTATAGCTACTCCATATTGGACTACAGTATGCAGTTACTACTGTCAAACTAGTCTATACTGGAACTACTGTATACTTTGACTACCAGGAAAGAAAAAATCTGTGCCATACTTACCTGTATCATACTGTACTTACAATACTACAGTACAGTACTATACCAAACTACCTTCCTGATGCTTGCCCATTACGCGCATTCACAATGGGCAACACAGTCGTAATATGGTCAATATATTTATTGCATCGTTCCACGGTGAGTACATCGTTACAAAAACTCAGTATGCCTTGCGCCAACTCATCATTTGTGGAGGGTTTCACGACTTTTCGGATATGGTCTTTCAGCTCATGCCAGACCATTTCGATAGGATTGAAGTCTGGCGATCTGTCATTGGAGGGGGAAAAAAAGGACAATTAATTTAAGAGATATTGCACCGACACACTTTATTCGAGCAAATACCCGGTATGTACCTGGCAGATACCTGGAATGCGCCGCTCCTCACCTCTGACAAGCCCCGTTGCATTTGCCTTCCCAGCCTGGGTTCATGCCTGGCTGATGGGCGGCTGATCTGTTCAATGATAATGATTAGGATTTAATAGGCTGCAATGCTTCGCGTGTCTACCAGATGGCATAAATTCATGAATTGTAATGCAGTATATATATATATACTGTGCAGTATTGCAGCCAGCGGGAATAAAATGCTTCAATCCCTGCTTGGAAAATAACTCAATGCACTCGGGCAGAAAACAGTCACAAACCTCAATACACCCGGGTATACCCGAATTCGTGGGACTAGCCAAGCTCGAATAAAGTGTGTCGCCAGTGTACAGTACACAGTAAAAACAGTGAGAAAAAATGACACGGTTACCGCACTTACTCTGCTGGCGTCTTCACCCAGTTGATACCGCGCTGTTGACGCGGTGTGCTTCGGATCTTTGTCCTGGTAGAAACGGTGACCATCCGGGAACTCACGTGTGATGTATTCCACAATCTCAGGCACAATTTTCTCTTGGAAGAAAGCTTTATTCATGATTCCTATAACAAGAAAAGAAAAGTGCTCAAAAAACTGCACACTAGTACAGTACAGTGCGTAAGGCATAAGCGTGTGACATACATTTTACTGTACCTTCAAAGATGACGATGCATCCTGGTCCATGCCTAGAGATGACACCCCACACATGCATCTTCACTGGGTGTTTTGGACGCGGCTTCATAGATATGCGACCTTTTTTCTGGAACGCAAAGGTGGCAAATCTCTCCAGCGAAACAGTAGACTCGTCAGTGAAGATGCAATCCTGGAAAGTTTCTCCACTGTCGAACCATGCCTGGGCCTGGACCACTCTCTTGATTTTGTTAACGCCCCTTATCATGAGGTACACTCTGTAATGACAAGGAATAAATAATTTTAGAGGTACAGTACAGTTTTTTAAACAACACTTTTATCTCCTGTACTGTCTAGTACTAACCTCACACGTCCATATTTCCATCCAATTCTGCGTCTCATCTTCTTTATGCTGGTCTCGGATACAGTGAGATTGTGATTTTGCTGCAGAGTGTATTTGACCCATAATGCACTCTTCTCATCATTCTCTTCACTTATTTTGTCGACCAGAAGAGTTGTCTCCCTACAATGTACAGAAAAACAACAATCCGGTAAGTTACAGTGCAGTAGGCCACAAGCACAGCACATCATTTGCAGTAAAAATAGTATACAATGAGATAGATCTAAACAATATATAGTTCTATTAATATGCAGCAATATACACAATAGATATACTGTAGTTATATAAATATACCGAAATAACTATAAAATTAGATAGATCTACACAATATATAGTTCTATCAATATGCAGCAATATATACAATAATAGATATACTGTATTATATAGTTATATAAATATACTTACGCGTTAGTTACCGTTGGTGTCCTCGTGCGTTGTTTGTTTTTTCCGTGTGCATGATAGCACACGGTGGTTGATGGCACAACGAGTCCAGAAGCAGCTACCCAGCATTGGATATCTGCAATTCGGTGTCCGCTCATGTACATCTCCTTAATTCGCATGCTGAGATCCTTCGAAATCTTTTTAACAGGCATTGCTGCGAGTAGAAAGAAATACAAACACAAGAATGTATATTCGATGTGTATCCAATGTGCAGTGAATCCACAAAATGGATGGTGTATTTATACGTTAGTGACTCACATTGGAGTACGCCCACTTTCAACACCTGTACCTCGTCGCCATGCATTAAAGGTTACACACTTTGCATAGCCCACCACTCGATGATATTTATCTGAACTTGCCCTTGTCCAGATACTGCATTGTGCCATTGCAGCCGTTTTCAAGCCAAGGCCAAAGCGACAGGCTAAGGCTAATAAAGAAAACCTTCTGCTGACCCCAAAGGCTAAGGGTTTTAAAACACGTAAGCCTTATTATGTCAAGAAGAAATTTGGTGATGTACACACAACGCAAAACAAATGGCAGCCAACCCATCGAACCCGCAGGCCACTTCCTCGTTTATGCTTCGACGAGTCTGACGCTGCTCTCACGAAAATCTACAGCCATCTTCTCCACTACTCATCCACGACCCTGCCGCCACTCTCCCGGAAACCCACAGGCCATCTTCGCCACTGCTCTTTGACGATGCTGCCGCTGGTGCCCCTGAAATCCACAGGTCACTTTCTCCGTCCCTCTTCGACGACGCTGCCGCTTCTCTCCCGGAAATCCACAGGTCACCTCATCCATCCTTCTTCGACGACGCTGCCGCTTCTCTCCATGGAACCCCCATCTCATCCTCTGTAGCACCCATCCCCCCAGATGTCCACAGCACCCCATGCACAAGAACCAGCTCGTTAGACCGCATGCTGAATGGGTTAAGTGTGGATATCCCCGGGAACTCTACTACGCTGGTAAAGATAGATCTGCTTCTGGAGACCATGCTAAATATGGATCAACGGATGCAGAAGATGGATCAAGGGATGGAGAAAATAGAGACTGACATAGCGGGGATACATAATTTGCTCGGTGTTCATGCCCCTGTATCTCCGACGCTGGAGCAGGAGGGTGGCATGGATGTGATTAATGGGACCTTCGACCGCCTTCCAAAACCAAGCACACCCCCTTCACCAGAAGAATTAGTGTACATGTATGCCCTTGAGGAGGAGGATAACATGACAACCCTGTCAAGACCACACCAGGAGACAACACAGCGACCAAGACAGGAGGAAAGTTTCCTCCCAGACAACCTACCCTCGCCCGCCGCCACAAGTACACCCGCTCACAGAAGAACACCCGCTCCCAGAACCCAACCTACATACGCTTGCATCGATACGGTGCCCGACATCATCCTGCGCGAGCTGCCACCTGCACTCAGGGAGAAGTATAGGGTGATGAGTGCTGGTTTACCCCAGAAGTATGGCATGTTAATTTTTAAGCAACACGTGTCCTACTTGGTGTACTGCGGGTGGGTCTACAATGTGAACTACGAAGGAAATCGCGAAAAAAGGGCGCTTCCTGAAAATTTAAGAAGGACTATTGTGGAGGAATTGCAGCGCTATGTTTCAATAACAGGTCCTTTTATGAAAATCGTTCGAGACTCCATTAATAGCATTTTGCGCCATACAAGGCATCGGCCCTGGAAGGACAATCTGGTGGGTATCGAATTTGCGTGACTGTTCAACTGTTGTTTATTTTTTGTAAATGTTTCTGTAAATGTTTTGACTTGCTGTACTTTAATAAAAGAGATATTGCGTGTGTTAACTTGTATTAATAAAGAAATGTTTTACTTACTGTACACAGGACCTGCACAATTCCAGTCCCCGAGGGCCGCAAACAGGCCCGGTTTTCAAGGTTCTCCTGAAAACCGGGCCTGTTTGCGGCCCTCGAGGACTGGAGTTGTGCAGGCCTGACTGACTGTTCTGTACACCATCCTACTGTAAATGTTTTGACTTGCTGTACTTTAATAAAGGGTAAAGAAGGGGGGATCCTCCGGCGCGATGTCTTACTCCAGTCTCCAGGACAATCTCTTTTTTAATCAATTTTGTTCATTAAACAGTGTTATGCTATGTTTTCTCTGTTCTCTCCCATTTTCTGAGGTAATACTGAGAAAATTACACTGCACAGACGAAAGGCACCCAGCGTTTAATGTTGTTCTGTGAAACACACACCATACTCAAGGTGGATATAGAGGTTTAATGTAAGTGTGCTTCCTCAATACCTTATCTCTAGCATACTATTGTGCTTTAACCCTTCCTGATTGTGGTCCCTCTGTCTGTTTATATTACATATGTCCTGGAGACTGGAGTAAGACATCGCGCCGGAGGATCCCCCCTTCTTTACTCTTCTGTAACAATCAAGAGGTTGTTGAATCACCTCTTACAGAGACTCTGGCAGCAGGACTTTACTCCAGAAGGGACTGAACTCTGAACCCCATTTTACACGGTTGGCGCAGTTATTTTATTTTCTTTGTACTTTAATAAAGGAGATGCTGCGAGTTTTAAATGTCCTGAAGAAAGATTTTTTTTTAATAACACCATACTGTTGTGCTGTACATGTTTTGACTTGCTGTAATTTATTAAAGAAGATGTTGCGTGTTTTAACTTGTATTAATAAAGAAATGTTTTTACTTACTGTACACAGGACCTGCACAATTCCAGTCCCCGAGGGCTGCAAACAGGCCCGGTTTTCAAGGTTCTCCTGAAAACCGGGCCTGTTTGCGGCCCTCGAGGACTGGAGTTGTGCAGGCCTGACTGACTGTTCTGTACAGCATCCTACTGTAAATGTTTTGACTTGCTGTACTTTAATAAAAGAGATGTTGCGTGTTTTAAATTTCCTGAATAAATATTTTTTTTAATAACACCATACTGTTGTGCTGTACATGTTTTGACTTGCTGTACTTTAATAAAGGAGAAACCATACTAACATAATACATGTAGAATAAATGCATACTTTTTATTTTTTCGGGTTTATTGGACAGTATATATAAAAAAAGTATTGTATACAGTCTGAAAACATCAGCATACTGTTTCAGGTTTTCTATCCTACTCAATAACAACGGCCACTAAACTGTAGATTCCGACACTTGTTTTTTATTACTCTGATTCAGCAATGTGCAGGCATTGTAACACGAAGCGATATTATCCATCGAAACCCCTCCATTTGCCATTTTCCGCATGAGATGACAAAGTTTTCTTTTCTGAGGAACAAAAAAAAAGTAAAAGTTTTACTGTAAAGGTCACTCAGTCAGTCAGTCAGTCCCCTAAAGAAAAATTAAATTAAATCCGAACCATTAACAATAAACACATCAACCGCGCATCAACCGCGGGTGTGAATGCAACATGAATGCGGTATAAATGCGGTCAGAATGCGACATGAACGTGGTGAAGTGCGGTGAAGTGCGTGGCATTTGGAAAAAAATCCCGGATAAATTTGGAGATGTTGGAGAATAAAAGGGGCAGTGGCTGTATATGAATTATTGCTTTATGAGTTTTGACACATTTCTCTGAAATAACCCTGTTCCTTATTTCCTATACCACCCTTAATAGTGATATTAATTCTGTTTTGTACTGGTTATGTATGGTATTTGATTGTTAATTGTTAACTGTTTGATACTCATGGACTTGGACATCTTCATGGTCTTCTGAGTTTCTCATTTCTCATTTGCCAATGTATCAAAGATAACCAGAACAATTATACAAATGTATGAAGGTTTTATGATATCTCTTGAAATACTGAATTATTGTTCATTAGTGTTGAATAGTGCGTTGGCAATATTTAGGGACACCTTTAAATCAATATTATGCTTATTGTGTGTTTCCTTGTCTGCATGACAGACTACAAAATTCACATTATAAAGTCTCACTATGGATTGGTATGTATTTATTGATGTACCATACGCACTTACCCTTTTTCTTGCATCTAGAATAATACTTGATGTTATGGATCTATTACTCTATGAAATGAACATAATTTGCAAACATGTGGATTAAGAGGATTCATTTGAGTTAATCTGAATAGTTTCTGTAATATTGATTTAATATCTAACACACATAACAACATTTAATATATTGCGTTGTGTGTGTGTATATACTCCTGGCTAAGTGTGTTGCCTCTATGAGTTGAGTATATACTCTATCTTTCTATCATGGAAATCATTATTTATCATTATCATGGTTGATTTGGGATACTAGAGCTATTATATCTATTCCTCTTCATTTATCATTTTTACATATACATATTCCCCCTGACTTTATTTGATTTTATAAGATTCTTTAGATGTATTTCTTCTTCAAAACATACTTATTTTAATAGTACACATCATTTTGGTTGAGGAAGACTACACTTTCGTGAGTGGTCTATTATAATATCTCCTCCCTTATTGTTATGTATGTATACACATTTGTTATGTATATGTTTTTTCCTCCATATGTATTTCGTTTGCTTTCTCTGCCTTGGCTTCACTCATTGTGTAGCCATTGCGCATGCACCAAGTTCTGATCCGTTCAGGGTGTGTGTGCACCCAAAAGCTGTGCGGGCTACCCCTGTTTGATTACGGGAGTTGTTCCGCATGACGGGTGGAGTGACGTCACATCCGGTCGGGTTCACTACATAAGGTGCTGTATATCGAGTATCGGTACTCTTTGATAAAGCCCTAAGGGGTGAAACGCATTAGAGTGATAGGGGATCTATTCCCCTTTTTATCCATTTTTTTCTATGACCTAATAAAATATACTTTTTTACTATAGCACAGTCCAGCCTCATATATTTTTTGCAAAGCAGTGCCCGCTGATTCTTTCTGCGTTGAGAGGTGTCTGTCTGCTTGATTATACAGCCAAGAGCACGCCTACCCGGACGGAGTAATATAATGCAGTAGGTGACCTTTCATTACTACTACCGGAGCTGACAAAGATCCCAGGTGAATTGGCTACATACATATGCGGGATTGTATATACAGGGGTCCGGTGTCGGTTGAGAGACCTTCCCCTGTCATCCCTTATCATGCCACTTCCCTCATTAGGGGTTTAAGTTGTTCACCATAAGCTTCATTTATATTACTGCTCTGACTTCCTACTGTCCGGATATATTTGCAAAAGACATTTACCATTATATATCATTGTATTATAAACTCTGCAGCGCTTGTCAGTTTTTGGGGGGACCGTTTACCCAAGTTTCCTCTTTAGTACACTTAAAACAACACTTACTGAGGTGGGGAAACGAAATAAATTGTATTTTCCACGAAGGCGCAAGAAATGCAGTCTTTGGGTAAAAGTCCTATGGCTGGATTGCAACTTGCCAAACCAATATCTTAGCCACCACAAAGTATTTCATAGCAGTTTATAGGAATTCGTTGGGGAGTCCTCAGGGCTAATGAATTCCGTAGTTTGGGGTAATTTCGTGGTTGCGTTGGTATTAACCCCTTGCGTACTTGAACCGTTCCACTGCGCTTGAACGAAGTCCTGCGTGAAGCGTGGTTACAGTACATCTCGAGTCATAAAAGTCACAAGAACGGAGGCGCATGCGCAGCGGCTGACTGAATGGACGTGTGAGCTGACAGCTCCGTTCCCAGCCGGCGTCTAAATTAATAAATAAAGCATTAAAAGCCCAACGCCGAACACCAAAAATATACCCAAACCGGCCCAATTGTGCTAGGATGTCGAGGGCGATGCGATTAAAGAGAACCTCCACGGCCCTAACCGACTATTTTGCAAAGGGGGACTCGGCGCGCCAAAAGCCATGAGGGTCCAAAAGCCATGAGGGTCCAATACGAAGTGGCACCGAGTCGGAGGAGGAAGATGAGAGAGATGACAGTGGCAGAGAAAAGCAAGTGATGAGGCGGAGAGACATGCAGGAATTCTGCCTAGGTATAAAGAGGTGCTTTCAATCAGAACTAGCTGCATTAAGGGCCGATATTAGCGGGATAGGGGAGAGAACAGACTCCCTGGAAAAGAAACTGGATTCCGCCATTAAAGCCTTACACAGGACGGACAAACAGTTGGCTCAGGTGAAAGACACTGTCAGGGATCTTACGGACAGGCACGAGGATGCCGCCAACCGTGATCGCCAAAATAATGTGCAGATCAAGGGGGTGCCGGAGGATGAGACTGACCCGGAGGAATTTGTGGGAAGATGGCTGCAACAACTAATGCCAGACTGACCGGAGCAGGATATTCACCTGGACCGGTGTCATAGGGCTCTGAGGTCGCGGCCGCAACAAGGAGACCCCCCTCGTAACATCATAGCGAGATTCCACTTTTTTAAAGAGAAAGAGACTTTCTGCCAAATGACCCAGAATAATGTGGAATTCGAGGGTCACAAATTGCAAGTATTCCAGGACATATCACCCACCACCCTTCTCAAAAGGAGACAGCTTGCTCCCATTACTAAGGTGCTCCGGGATGAGGGGATCCGATACAGATGGCTGTATACGTTTGGTCTGCTGGTGACCCGAAACAGAGCAGCCAATACGCTGAGACGACTGGAGGAGGGCGAGAGCTTCTTATCCAAACTGGGGCTCCAAGACAAGATCCCAGAGGAGGCATCTGCCTGGAGACCGGCCCCTGAACTGGCATGGAAGGAGGTTAGGAAAGCTGAGAAGAATAAACAGCCCTGTAGCCCAAAGTGAGGATGTGACGCGATATACAGAACATTTTTTACCCTACATGTTCCTGCTGTTGTTGCTCTAAGGTTATGAGCCTGGTTTGGGACACGTTGTGTCCTGTTGAAATGCTGCCCCACGCTACCTCATGGCCCCAGCGGTGCGCCTCCGAAACTGGTGGCCATCTTGAATCGGCTACCACTACACAATGAGATTGAGGAGGGGCCAGATGACGTAGGGGAGGAGGAGTCGGCACATCTTGCGAGAGGATCTGGAGAAAGGAGACCGAGCACCTCCAAGTTTGCGGCAGACGCAGACGGAAGGGGCGGCGAAACACAGAGGGCCCCATGAAGTAATGCGAGATGATGGACCGGAAGACGGAAATCCAGACTTACAGGGACCTTCAGCGGGCAAAGAAGAGGGGGGGGGGTTGGCAATAGATAGGGTCTCAGGGGAAGGGAAATAACTACCCCCCAGATTATAAGGAGGGATATTTGGGATTTTTTCTGCAGTTATTCTTTGGATCCAGGTTAACTGAGGTTTTTGGTGTTACAAGACTTATTGAGGTAGTGCTTTCTGAAAAGCAATGGTAAGCAGACGCCGGCTGGGACTGCGGTCTGGCCGTTATCGTGCGTCTGCATACTCGGGTCGGGGCGGAGGCCCAAGATCCTGAGAAAGTCCTTGGGAGAGGGAGGAGTGGAGCAGCCTGGATGAAGGGAGGAGATCCGGAGGAGATGCGGTTCCCGCAACCCAAAGGCGAGGGAGGGGCAGCGGTCATGGACCACTGGTACCTTTCCCACCGTTTATTTTTCCTTATTTGTCCTATGTTCCTTTTGTGTCTATCCCATCCCTCCTTCTGCCTAGGTGGTGCAACGCTGAGGTTTGGCAAGCTGCTCAGCACTGCGGGGGAGCGGAGGCTCTCCAGCGACATCTTGACATCCAAGGTAGTCACGTGACTGAAGAGAGGTGAGAATACGCTTACAACATGACGCTAACCTTTATCTCACATAATGCCAAAGGGCTGAATTGTCCTCGCCAAAGGAACGTAGCACTCACTGATTACAAGAGAAAAGGGGCCGATATTGTGTTAATTCTGGAGAATCACTTTAGCACCACCAGCTTCCCAAAATATTTTGACAAGCAATTCAAACAAGTGTTCTTGTCCTCCGCAAAGGAGAAGAAACGCGGAGTTGCGATACTTATACACAACAGAGTGGGGTTGGTGGTGGACGCAGTGAAAAAGGACAAGGAGGGTAGTTTCCTCATGCTCACGGGGTCCATAAATCAGCAACCAATAACGATTGATTGATATATTCGGGGACAATACAAGGAGCTTTCAAAAGAACTATTCATCCCACGGGCAGTACAAAGGACACGGGGCCATCCCCTAAGGTTTGAGGAAAGGAAATTTTACCAGCAACAAAGGAAAGGGTTCTTTACAGTAAGGGCAGTTAAAATGTTGAATTCATTGCCCATGGAAACTGTGATGGCAGATACAATAGATTTGTTCAAAAAAAGGTTGGACATCTTTTTAGATGGGAAAGGTATACAGGCATATACCAAATAAGTATACATGGGAAGGATGTTGATCCAGGGATTAATCCGATTGCCAATTCTTGGAGTCAGGAAGGAATTCATTTTTCCCCTTAATGGGGTTTTTTGTTTGCCTTCCTCTGGATCAATAAGTAAGTATAGATATAGGATGAAGTATCTGTTGTCTAAATTTAGCATAGGTTGAACTTGATGGACCTACGTCTTTTTTCAACCTCATCTACTATGTAACTATGTAACTATGTAACTATGATTGCCGTGGTATATGCACCAAATGGGCATGACTCAGCCTTTTATACAGCAATATTCACAGCCATCCAAAAACACAATAAAGGGGCCTTTATAGTAGGAGGCGACTTTAATACAGTGCTGAATGCAGCCCTAGACAGATCAGGACCTCCCAGGCTTGGAGCAATGCCTAGACCTACGGCTCTGGAACAAGGGCTAAGGGACTTGCAGTTGGTCGATGTCTGGAGGGAGTCACACCCGCTCGACAAAAATTACACCTTCTACTCACACCCACATGACTCATTTAGCAGGATCGATTATTTCTTTGTCTCTAGTAGACTGGTCCCGAAGATCGCCCACTCAGGGATCCACGATATTTTGTGGTCAGATCATGCACCCATAGAGCTAAGGTGCACACAGATAGGGTTGGACAGACCGGGAGCAAACTGGAAACTGAATGAATCCCTATTAAAAATCCCCGCACTGAAGGAGATGGTTGAAGGGGAAATTAAGCACTTCTTTAGAGAAAATGAAGGAAGCGTTCGCTCTCATATAACCCTCTGGGATGCACATAAAGCAACATTAAGAGGGGTTTTAATTAGTCTGGCGGCCAGGAGAAAAAGAGAGAGAAACGCAAAAATTATAGAAGGGCAAAAAGAACTAAAGGACTCACGGGAAAACCTGAAACCCTCTAAAGCCCCGGGTCCAGACGGATTCTCGAATCTTTATTACAAAAAATTTAGGAAACAGTTGACCCCATATCTCCTCCGCATGTTGAACCAAGTATTGGGAGGTACCCCCTTCCCCCAGCACATGCTCCAAGCATCCATATCTGTAATAAACAAACAGAGTAAGGACCCGCAGGACTGTAGAAGTTACAGGCCAATATCCCTGATTAATTCGGACATAAAAATCTACGCTAAATTACTGGCCAATAGATTGGGTCTCATCCTGCCCAGACTGGTGCACCCAGATCAAGTCGGGTTTGTCGACAGGCAGCTGATAACACCTGACGAATTATTGATCTGTTAGAAATAGCCAATTCAAGATCGATACCAGTTATGGCGCTCAGTCTGGACGCAGAAAAAGCGTTTGACAGGATAGACTGGCCATATTTGGAGGCCACGCTTGGAGCATTTGGGCTTGGGAGCAAAGTTGACAATAGCTATAGTCGCTCTATACTCGGCTGCGTCGGCTAGGGTAACCCACCAGGGATTTGCTTCAGATCCCTTCCAAATTAAGATTGGAACGAGGCAGGGATGCCCGCTCTCCCCCCTCCTCTTTGCATTGTGTATGGAGCCCTTGGCTGCTCAGATACGCGACAGCAAAGATATCACGGGTATTGCCATTGGAAGCCAGTCGCATAAGATGGCACTGTATGTGGATGTTGTTTTCCTGACAATATCTAAACCCCTAACCTCTCCTGTTCGACTTGTTGGGGAGATTCAACAGGATGTAACCAAGACATCCAATATGCTGTACAAGCCAAACTACCCCAAATTGATGCACACCCTGAGAGGGGACATTAGGAGATGGGCCACACACAACATTTCTTGGATAGGGAAGATCCACTGCGCTAAGATGAATCTGCTCCCACACCTTCTTTATCTCTACCAGACCCTTCCAGTGCCACTAAGGTTGAAGGATTCCCTCTCGCTCCAATCTGAGATAGATACATTTATCTGGGGAGGGAAGAGAGCGAGAGTGAGTAAGCACATAATGCGCAAACAAACAGGAGCAGGTGGGCTAGCGGTACCTTGCTTGTTGTCCTATTACAAAGCAGTTTAATTATGCCAAATTGTGCAATGGCACACCAACCCAGACTCGAAAAGATGGGTCGCTCTAGAAAAAGACCTATTCTCCCCTATTGAGCTAGAACATCTAATTTGGCTTCCCAAAAAGGTGCGGTTAGGCACCAAATTGCCGCTATCCTCAATGACCAACTCGCTCTCGCTATGGGAGGTCACCAGGCTCAAATGCAAATTGACCCACAAATCATCAGGAATTACCCCACTGTGGGGTAAGAACAATACAGACCGGCGCCT
This sequence comes from Ascaphus truei, assembly GCF_040206685.1. Classification (NCBI taxonomy): domain Eukaryota; kingdom Metazoa; phylum Chordata; class Amphibia; order Anura; family Ascaphidae; genus Ascaphus; species Ascaphus truei. Next base: position 515,888 of record NW_027453826.1, read on the forward strand.
CAATGTCCAAATGGAAAATTATAAGTGAGTCCAAAGATATGCTGCAATGTACAATGAAAGATGATCCAGTCGTTAGACAGCAGGCTCCACAGCAGCAACCGTGGTATATAATGCAGGGAAGATAAAAGGAGAGATCATAGCTTGACAAGGTATGAACAAAACATATAACACACATACATAGACACACAAACACTTACAACAATAACAGATAGGCTGACTAATAACATATATGCAAATAGCCAAATCACCCTCAGTGGACAGCCCACACTCATTCTTCCAACATTCCTTAGATCGCTTCAGAAAATCACTTACTGATCCATCTTTCTTCTGCCTGTCTGGACCCATTCTCCTCAGTCAGAAGTCTCTGCACCTCTCCCCACATAGCAGTGATAACTGTGATCTTATTATTAGCATTGTTAACATTGTTGATCTTAAACTTAATAACCTCTTGCATACCTCCAGAGTCCTTCTTACTACTGTAAGCATCCATTAGCAGCTTATAGAAAGACAGCAAATTATGGCAAATAATAGCAGATAAGTAAAAATAGAATTCTTATACCTTACACAATATATAAAAGTTGTGCACCTAAATCAGAGATGACAGCCCAGTCTGGTTTCTAGGACTTGAAACTAGATTTCCTGACACACACACACACACACACACACACACACACACACACACACACACACACACACACACACACACACACACACACACACACACACACACACACACACACACACACACACACTGGTTTCTAGGACTTTAAGCTAGATTTCTAGGACTTTAAGCTAGATTTCTGACTCACACAGAGACACACACACAGATACACACAGACACACTCAGAGTCAGGAATACATGTTAAACACTTAGGGACCTAAACCCTTAACCCTTAACTTCCCAGTCACAATTTAACCAAGAGATTCCCAGAGGGGGGTGAGATATCAAATATACTCACCACCCAGTGGGAATCCAACTTCTGCCACCAATTGTAAGGTTCTTGCTAATTATAATGGGCCGGGAACCTCTCGATCAGCCTGCCATGGTGACTGGAAACAGTGTTGCTCTACCCGGGGAGACTTAACCACGCCCTGGGCTTTCAGATCTCAATCTGATAACGTACGAGCGCTCGGGAAATGAAGAAAGAGATACAGAGAGTGATTCTGATTCTTCATCTCAACTTTATTACGGAAAAGCAATACTTTGTATACAGAGAAATAAGGTGTTAATTAGAGGCGTAAATTAGAGGCGTAACAATATTAGCATATTACTAAAATGACAACCTAGCTGGGAATTTTCCACTCATACACATTATCTATAGCCTTGGTTTCTGAAAGCAAAGTTGCGGCCAAGCCGATTCTAAGAAAACACAGTACTGGTGTCCTTACAACAGAACAGCTCTGCCTGTCTGGAGGTCGTTTCTTGCGTACATATATCACTTAGTTCAGGGAAAAGTTCAGGCATACAAGAAGGAGGTTCTGGCCTTTACTTTTAACCCTTTCACCCACCTATCGTCGGGTTTTGCCAGTCTCTTACAGAACCTGGCAGAGAGCTTCAGTATAGAAACTGAGCATGTGCGAACAGCCATCTTCCCCCACTTGTCATACGAGACCCCCTGCTTGCTCAGCGCCAGATAGTCTGGACCGAGTAGCCATTTGCCAGGATGGCTTATTGAACTTCTCTTCCTTTTCTCCTCCCTGCTACCAAATGGTTAACATCTCCATATCCTTGTTAACACCTTCATCCTGGATGGCCTTTGAAGCTGATACTTTGAAGCTCAGAGGTGGAGTAGCTTCCCCCTGCTTCCTATGCAAATGGATTTTAATCCATACTAAATGCCTTTCTCTGAATAGTCCTGGAATTCAAATATAAACTTTGGGGATTGTTAAAAAACCATTTTCTTTTCCCCTTATACAGAAAAACATTGTTACAATAACCCATACCTTTAAAACAGGATATGATTCTCGCCACCTTAGACCTGGTGGGAGAAACACAGACGGTCCCCAATACAATTACAGTATTACAGCCCTCACTGGGTCGCAGAGCTGACACTCTACACTTTAACTTAAAAACCCCTATAACGCTCTTCACCTTATATCTGGTGAGAGACGTACGGAACCCCTCAATGGGTTCTGGCATTTGGGCATACTCTGGTTTGTGCTGAAGCAGGGAGATTTGGCAGTGAGCTGCAAACTGCTTTCTAGGGAAGATTTTATCTGGTGATCTGTGTTCCTCATTGTCACAGTAGCTAGTAACAGGGTATAATATACACCAAAATATCTGGGTTGAATTGAACACGACTTAGATATAATAAATATAGTTATTCCTAAGATAGGTGAACACACAAGATAGTACAAATAACAGACAAGAAATAGCACTTACTTAAGGGTTGGACAATAAATCAATCAGGTTACAGAAGTGGCAATTCATTCAGCAATACAGGTTCAGATGAAGACATCACGAAAAGACACAAAGACAATGGGTATAGGGCTTACACTCGTTTATATGGAGTTTCAGCCCCCATGCCTTAACCTTTGGGCGCCTGAATGTCTAGCAGACTTCTTTGTAGTCAGGCAACCCATCTGTCTGTAAGTGTGAATTATGACATTTACAGACCACTCAGGCTCTGCGTTTCTCCGCCCTATTGTACACAATCAGAATGGTCAGCCTTTGATAAGAGGGTTTATTGTAAACAAAGAGTCGCCCTCCTGAACATTAACATAAAGCAGAGCCAGTAATTTCCCCGGGCTTTTATACCAGCTTTGCAAAACAGTATATTCTTTAATATCTACACATAATAAAATAATCCGTTCTGTGGGTCTGAGTGGGCTGAAATTTGCCAGGTCCTCATGCCAGAAGACCTTTGCCATAGTGGCCAAGTTTCAGCCTTCCACGACCCCCAGAACTGGAGATACAAAAAACAAGTTAAAATCCCCTTTTAACTTTAATGCAGGATTCTCCGCTATAGCTAAAATAAATCACAGCTTTTCACTCTCCTATTGAAATCAACGGGCTCCGCCGCTATAGGCTTTCAATGGAGCAACTCCGCCATTGAAGTCAATGGGAAAACCACAATTTTCACATTTGCCTATACTCCGTCTGGTTGATCGGAGATGGATGGAAATGGCCATGCAGTCATGCCGGAACAGTGACTACATGCGACCAAAATCCCAGCCCTCTGGTCCTCACAGAACCAGAGATATGGGCTTACACATTTTACACTTTCGGACTTAGCCATTTTAAAGCCACGCGGCTTTCCTCCATTAGAATCAATATGGCCGGCGCCGCCATAGGAAATGCATGGTGCCGGCGACGCCATAGGATTCAATGGGACCTCCGCTCCCATTAGAGTCAATGGCGTGACCCTCGTGGCGAGCGTGACCCTTTACGGTGGTCCCTCATTCCCTGACCCGGTGGTGGTCGAGTGTGGGGGTTCCTTGGGTGTAGGGGCAAAAAGAATTTTATTCCTGGGTGCCCTAGAACCTAAGTTTCCCACGCCAATTGTGATTGAACTTGACCGGGGAGTGATCAAAGCTCTTTCTTAGACAAGGTATCCGCTTCTGCGGTCTGCGGTTTGGATGGCTGCCAACCCGTTCCTGGAGGTCGACGTCGAGGAATCCCCATTGAAATGAATGGCTCCATTGACTTACAATGGAGAACCGCCGCTCCTCCTCTTGGGCGCCACCTGCAGGTCTTCTACGGAAAATGGGTCCAAATCGCCAGTTTCGCCATAGGATTGCATTGAGCTGCAATGGCGACTTATGGAGATCTGCAAAATGGAGCCTGCAAAAGCAGGAAAAGAGAACAACAGGCTATAGTCACTCCATAACTATTAACCCCTTCCCCCCCGCATCAATCCCAGTGTATGTGTTGGTGCAGACACTGGAATGGGAACAATACATTTTTACAGGGAATACACATTTGGGTACTGAAGCAGAGTAAAAACACATTACTGGACTGCAGCCAAGTTAACCCCTTGCTTCCCAAGTGAGAGCAGGGGGTGGCCAAATGGGGTGTAACCCCTTTTATACCGGGCCAAACACCCTCTCCCATGACACTCATGTCCTCAGGAATCTAGAGATATTCCTGAGTGCATGTTTTGGGATAACCCGCAACATTGGTCCCCTTTTACCCAAACACACCCTGACAACATTTTACTGTAAAATCACTCCTGAAACTCAACCCTTGCACATCTCCGCTGGTTAGCACTCCTGGAACAGTAAAAACCCACACATATCTTTATTACACATGCAGTTACATGCGACAATTGGGTTGAATAGCTGACACTTACAATTCCCCAATATGGCTCAGGGGCACCCAGCCAGGCCAAATACCTTTATTAATGGCCTAGGTTCTCCTTCACCATCACAGTGTCCCCAAGGATAGTTGAAGCCTGCGGACGAAGGTGGACAATTCCTCCTCCTCCTTCTGGCAGAGAGCCTTGAACTGGGCCATGAGCTCATCCTAATCGTCTTCGCTTGTATAGGACTGGGTCAGAAGTTCCACCAACTCATGAGCATGGACTTCTCCTTCTGTGTCCCGATGTGTTCATACCAGTTGTGCGGCCAGGGGTCGGAGACACTCAACCAGCCTGTCGCTTAACGGCTTCCGAACACGACAACTCATCTAGCACTTGGAAAGTGTTTTCCCTCCAAGTCTCAAATCCTTCTTCTCCTAAGGGCGTTGGCACTATCCCGGAGAAGGCTTTGAGCTTTTTGTAATTCGGAGTCTGGGATGACATTGTTCGAGTGTCAACTAGTTGGGCTAGAGTTACACCCAAGCTGGAGCCGACAGTTGATAGGCGACTGTGATAGTCCTTCCTCGTAGTGGGGGTCAGCGTAGGACTAGTCACATTACTTCTGGGGATAGATGGTGGTTGTGGAGTTTCAGTTCTGTGGGGTATCTATTGGAAGTAAATGCCACCCGAGGTATGGGTGAACTTACAACTGAAGTAATGCTCCTCCACGGGGTGTAAGGGGTATGTAAGAGTTCAGCCCGATAAGGTACACGAGTGACTGGTCCGGGGATTGAGGTCAAGGGTAAGGTGGCAGAGATGGGTATATCACTGGGCAGCCCATGGCTGGAGCATCTGGAAAATACAGGGCCTTTGGAGCCCCTTCTTCGCATTGGTCATGGTCGGCAGCCACTAGGAATATGGTCCGCCGGTGCATGGTATCATACTTGCTCCCTAAAACCCATGCTTTGTCTAGGCCAGGGAGTTGGCGGAGATACTGGCAAAGTTTGTGCATGGGGGTAGTGCTGGGAATATCTCCCACTGCGAGCACATGGCGGGGACTCACGTGCAGTCCCAATGCCCAGTCACAGGCTTCTTGTTTAGATGGTATAAACATGATGTTCAGGTCTAATTAATTTAACTGCTGAGTAGGGCACCCCAGTTGCAGGTGTCTGGTCCCAGATCACCTGAGGTCAGGATGCAGCCGTGTCCCTCACTTTAATGCTACAGGGGCAGTGTCTCTATATATGGGCCTGTCCCTGCAGCAACCACAAACTGAAGGGAGTCAGGGCCCAGCCTAATGAGGTCTCTGGCATAGTGAAGGGGTCACTGACACCCTACCTTGATGGTTTCCCAGCTCCGACTGACTCGTGGTCCCTGTGCGCGAAATGTAACTATCTGTAGAGCAGGAGAAGAGGGGGGGAGGGAGGAGGGAGCGGAAGCGGCAGAGATCAAGACCGTAGAGGGGCCACCAGATCAGAGGAAGTGGCCCAGGTCCCAATCTGTATTGAGCCCGAAAGGGACCTGGGTCTTCAACATAAAGATCCAGTAGGCCCCTCTCTGGTCAAGCCTCCTGAGCCGATTCCCACCCCTTACATGACAAGGGACAGATTCATTACCACACACCTTAAGTAATCGACCGTCCCCATGGGGCAGTATATGCAGTGTAATGGGACCGGATGATTTAGGTCTCTATTTCTAATAAGTCTGACATGCTCCATGATGCGTGTCTTGGGATTCCTCATTGTCCGGCCCACATACTGCTTCCCACAGACACAGGTGAGGAGGTAGATCACAAAAGTGGTTTTACTGTTTATAAAACTTTGTATATCAAAAGTTGCCTTGGTTACCGTACTCTCAAAGGTTTGTGTTGGTGATAATAAACCACAGATTTTACATGAACCACATCTGTAATAATAATAATAGCATGTTCTTGTATAGCGCTGCTAGTTGTACGCAGCGCTTTACAGAGACATTTTGCAGGCACAGGTCCCTGCCCCGTGGAGCTTACACTCTATTTTTTGGTGCCTGGGGCACAGGGAGATAAAGTGACTTGCCCAAGGTCACAAGGAGCCGACACCGGGAATTGAACCAGGCTCCCCTGCTTCAAACTCTCAGTGCCAGTCAGTGTCTTTACTCACTGAGCCGCTCCTTCTCCCAGGTTCCCCTGCTTCACACTCAGTGCCAGTCAGTGTCTTTACTCACTGAGCCGCTCCCTCTCCCAGGTTCCCCTGCTTCACACTCAGTGCCAGTCAGTGTCTTTACTCACTGAGCCACCTCCTTCTCCATCTGTATGAACCTTTAGTGAATGGTCTGTTTCTGTCCATATCAGATGTGAATAAACTAGGTGATAAAGAGTTTGATACGGTCTTAGGGCCTCATGCAGTAAGCGTTGATAAGGGAAATATGGCCATGTTATAGCCAAAATTGGGTTTGAGATTCAGTAAGCGCCGATAAGTGCTTCATATCGCCAGGTTTCGGAGCCGATAATTTGGTTATGGCCAGTCGCCTGCCGATAAGCCTGTTTTCGACACTGATCGCCACTTTTTTAAATCGGCTGGATTCAACAAAAAAAAACAGCTTATCGGGGCTGATCGGCACTACGAAATTGAGATGTTATGGCCGATTTCTCCCGCCAACTAAAGTTGGCATTTTGGACGGGAGAACGATCGCTAAGGCTGCCGGAACGGCACTTAGAAAAAAAACATCTTCTGTACATCAATGGAAGTCAATGGAGCGGGGACGTATAACAGTATAGTACTGTTTACGTTTCATTGCTCACAATACAAACGTCATTTGCATTACAGTGTGGGGGGCATTCCCTGCATTGTGTCACGGCTGACGTGTATTATTTGCATAACATTATACTTTTACATGTTTTCAGCATTTGCGGGTCACATTACTCATCATGTGATGATGTGGCAAGGGAAAATACTATACTACACTCTTAAAGGAGAACCTCACATCATATCACACATTTTACTCAACTCAGCGACAATTATTTACATGATGTCACACATGTCACACATGTCACTCATACACAGTATATTCATCTTCCTTTACATTACACAATGCTTGTAATGTGACACGCATCTTTAAACGTTCATGTACATCTGTCTTCTCATGTTTACATAAACTTTTGGGTCCTCCCTATTTTCATGACGTCACTTATTGGACGCTCAATCACATTGCATGTTTACATTGTAACCGTTGCATTACAAGCACTTCAACCTAACTTATACACACATGTACAGTAATTCATCATTGGGACACCTTGTAAACTCATTCTATACCAACTATCCTCCTTACACAAATGCATGCATATGCACACGACTATTCATTGTTGCCAACATGTCACAATAACATGGATAATTACACATGTTACACAAAACTTTTCCCACGTCAATCTCAGCCTTTTTGTCTCATTACATGACTGACTCTTGCGTTCACAAGTGTTACATGCATTGCACATGCAACTATTTATTTGCAAGCAATCTTTGTACAAAGCTTCACGTCACATCATTGCCAAATATCATCATTCCCTGCAGAATACACACAACAAATACTTAGAACAACAAGTGCACACAGCTTGCCACAGAAGTACTTTATTATGTTAATGTAACACCTTGCATTTTACTATGTCACCTGACATCATCACATACCTATTTAAAGGACGCACATTACCTGATCATTCACAGCTACTCATTTCAAAATGTTGAGATTGTTTAGGAGACGGAGGAACATTCTTTTCTATGACATGCTTGATGATGAAGACAATCATATAGGGCAAGGGAGGGACACACCGAGGGACAGTGACAGTGACAGGGACAGTCACGCGGATACGACAGAGACAGGGAGAGGGACAGGAGATCAGAGGAGAAGACAGAGGAGACAACTTGTGCCTCGTCCGCGTCTGTACAGGGAGAGAACCCTGTTAGATGGGATGAGTGAGGAGGAGATTGTAAGTCGCTATCGTTTGAGTTCAGCAGCAATCTTAGCTCTTTATGAGGAGATAAGGGGGGATTTAGATTTTTTCACAGCCAGAGGTCGTGCAGTCCCTGGGCTTGTTAAAATGCTGTGCTCATTACATTATCTTGCTTCCGCGTCATACCAGACAACTGTGGGCATAGTGGGCGGGGTCTCGCAATCTACATTCTCGCGGGCCTTGACCCAGTTTCTCTATGCACTCAATAGACGCGCTAGGAATTATATTCATTTTCCTACAGAGGCGACAGAGTGGCTGGAAGTCAGGACTGGCTTTTATAATATAGCAGGGATACCATGTGTGCTGGGTGCAATCGATTGCACACATGTTGCTTTGATTGCACCTAGTCAGAGTGAGCATGTGTACCGCAATCGGAAGCACTACCATTCACTCAATGTACAGGTGGTATGTGATGCCACGATGAGGATAATGCATGTGGTACCCAAGTTCCCTGGTTCCAGTCACGATTCCTCTATCCTGAGGAACTCTTCAGTCTTCCATGCGTTCGAAGAGGGACATTTTGAACCTGGTTGGCTGCTGGGTGAGTACATATTTACATGTTCTAACACAAAACACATGTTGATTTAGGAATGTTGGCATTGTACAATTTGATCACTAATGTCAGCTTATGTGTGCTCCATTCATTATAGGTGACTCAGGATACGGAATTAGGCCGTGGCTCTTGACTCCGGTGCTAAACCCTCAAACTGAAGCAGAGGACAGGTACAATGCAGCCCATATATCTACAAGATCTGTTATAGAGAGGACATTTGGCCTACTCAAGACCAGGTTTAGGTGTCTGGACAGAACTGGTGGGGCTCTTCTATACAAGCCTCAAAAAGTGTCTGATATTATCCTTGCCTGTTGCATTTTGCACAATGTTGCACTCAGGCACAATGTACAGTCAGACCTAGCTGAGGCTTTGGTAGACGAGCATCCCACCCATGTAGCTGCTGAAAATGAACAAACAGCCAGTGGTGGCCAGACACGACAGAATCTCATCAATTCATTTTTTTCTTGTAAGTACAAACTCATATGTTCCTAGTACTACTTTTATAGTTTAATTATGTTATATTAACAATAATGTTTCTTTATATAACCTTCTGTTAGGACACAGATGAATATGGGTTGCACACCTTTCTTTTCTCTGCTGTGTGCACAAAGGGATGTGGCACCGGTATGTTATTGTTGCACAGGTTATATAATCCCTCTTCAATTGTACTTTAGTTGTGTGTATGTGAATACAACTTGGGTAACAAAGCAATAATATTTTAGCATTGTGTTATTCCTTATGCTAAGACAAAACACATATTATGCCCATAATCATTCATGCTTCTAGTATGCTTACATACAATGTTATTGGTGCAGTGTAACATGTACATCCATATGATGTGTACACCAGGCTGATTTACATTTTGAATGTCATGAAATATACATGGTGTTGTACATTTAACACCAAATACACACTTTGCTGTGTTGTTTACGGTACTGAAGATGGCATGTCAATGTTTGCAATTTATATATTGTTCCTTTGCATTATAGGTATATCTCCAGTATGACTGATCATGGTATGTATATTTTCTGACATCTCTCATAAGATGTGGCTACCTCAATCTTCCTATAATTATTGGAACTAAAAACCCAACATATTGGTTTAAACACAAATGTTACATATATGTACTTTCTGTATCATGTATATGCATTTAGCTACTCTTGAGCTTTCATGTGCATTGTATTACAAAATGATTACTCACATTTCATCACATTTTATGTATGTTTCCTTATAATTTCCATTAATGTAATATAGAGGTGGTTGGAGAAAAGGGGATAACTGTACTTATTTGTTTACTTACGGGAGCACATTCATCACTAGCATAGACACACTTTTTAAGACAACTGTTTGTGTCTCTATCAATTGGTGTAGGATCCATGTATAACACCGACAAATGATAACACCAGCTTTATTATGGTAGCTTATATCATCATATTGACTATACTATGTATTTCTAAACGATTAATAAACACAGTAAACTATAGTTAGTTAGGTTAATGAAATATACACAGAAACGTACTTCATAACATGATGGTGATGTCATATTCAGAACATCATGCATTGGAGGGGACCATAACATCTGGCCAGTAACATTATTTGCTACAGTCCCAAACCATTTTATCTACATACCCATGTAACAAGAGATTTTAAAAATAAATGGCTACTTGGTTGTAAGTGTCCTTTACATTGGGAGAAGGAGTGGCTCACTGAGTAAAGACACACACTGGCACTGATAGTTTGAAGCAGGGGAGTCTGGTTCAATTCCCGGTGTGGGCTCCTTGTGACCTTGGCCAAGTCACTTTATCTCCCTGTGCCTCATGCGGCAAAAAAACATTTGTACGTTCCACGGGCCAGGGACCTCAGGCTGAAACATGTGTCTGTAAATCGCTGCGTACAACTAGCAGCCCTATACATGAACATGCTCATATTATTATTATTATTGTTACATAGTTTCGACAGTCATACGTTCCATTACATATTAGAATACACAAATGTGTTAGCAGAGTGGGAATGGTTGTTATATATAAAACACACCATGTCATAAAATGTTAGTAGTCATTAAAGAACACTCAATAAAAATTCATGAGGCACTCTTTTGCAACATCATTATGTTAATTAAGTGCTTATGCAATATAGGCATAAGGGTATCACATTTTTAATTGTTTGTTAATAAGCGCTGCAAGCAATATAAAATTAGTTCCATATGTAGTATAGTAGTCGGTGGCTCCTCCTCACAATCATCTCATATAAAGGTAGACTCTTCTGAAATCATACATTGATCCGATTGTATCTTCCCCGACATCTCTGAAATACAGCAAACACATGATGGTCAAAGATGGCACCTTACTAGATATGCATCCGTGACAACGCGTTACGCAGCTCTATATGATTGTGTAGATACACACGTCACTCACTTATATGTTAGAAGTAAAACTGTTCATCAGTATGTAATGTTTCTTTAAATTTGTAGCAGGCATAACTATGTATAAGAAGTGAACGTTGCCTGTATACTGAAAGATGTGCGCGCACATCTTTGTGTGCGCACGCACTTCACGCTTGGCTCCACTAACTGTTAGCGCATGCGCAAAACAAAGCGTACGTTGTGCGTTCAATACATGTTGAAAATACCAGTAAACATAACATCTTTATTTCAAATACAATGAAGACGAAACTACATTCGTTCTAAACGAGTACATCTGTATTCTTTTTAAACAGACGTGTTTGAACAGAAAGCACGGCCGATAACACAATGCGCAAATGCAATACGTGTGACGTCATGTTAAGCCAGCGTGAAACGCACGCTAACACTCCTCCCACTCAATTAACATTCGGCTAACGCCCAGGGTACGCCTACAAACACTGAGCCGCACGCATCACACACTGCAGTTACCGTTACTATAACAAAACATGACAGCCAATAGGCTTTGAGGCGCGCACGTCGCTTGGGGGCGGGACTTACATCACTAATCCTTTTTAAGGACGCCTTGGCCCATGACAAGGGTCCCACGTCATACGTGGTGGACCCGGTTTTCAATGTTGTAGATGTTGCATGATAACAAAACAGGTATGTGTTAGAGTAATGGTAAAATGTTGCTAATATGTTTAAAGGGATAGGAAAGTACGTATATTTATTCCGTCAGCAATGTGTACTACTCTTTCAGGTCCTACTATATTGTATTAGGAAACAATTTGTTTGTGATCGCTACATGTTATGCAGTCTGCAATGTTACGCTGTATCCACGCATTGAAAGTGAAAATGGTGGTTACAAAAAAAAAAAAATTTAAACGCAGAGTCAACGCATAACGATTGTTATATTTACCATTCTTCTAGAATTAACTCTTCGCCTGGCTGCAACTGGTCGCTCCAGAAATGCAAGGCATTTTCATCCACGCTTAACCCAACCGCTGAATCCAGTATGGCACATATCTCCTCCAGGATGCGCTCATAGGAATCGCCACTGCTTTCTTCAAATAATTGGTCGGGAGGTAGGTTCATTTCTTCCGGTTCCCATTCCAATGCAATTTCAGCTGAAAGGCTTGGTACATAATCATAGTACTTTTGTTCTTGTACAATGTGGGTTTCAGGAATGGAGGCTGCAGATATTGCAGCACGTATCGATTCAAACGGATCAGTAGTAGCGGATACATTGCTATTGCCATTAGGAATAAATATGCCTTTCACGACAATATAAGTGCCGTCTTTCAGGATAAATTGTTTTTCCGGGGCAATCTTCCAGAAACCATAGGTGTGTTGTAGCTTATCCTGGTCACGTTCAAAAAAGTCATTACTTGATAAAGTGAATCTTATTGAGGAATTAAAATTCCGTGCATGCTTACGGTCTTGGTAATAAGGATATTTTGCTCGAATGAAATCATCGATTTGGCGTGTGCTTGCTTTCTGTCCGCGACTGTTCAAGATGGCTTCACAGATCATGTACTTATACCCTAAAAGGGGATTAATATTGTTAACGAATTCATCAGCCATGTCTGAGTAGCACAAAAGCTGTGTGCAGGTCTGTGTTATTTGCTCATCAAAATGAATGTGCTGAATGGCTAACAAACTCCTGTTTTTCCTTGTCAAGGTCAACAAAAGTAACTACTTTGACTCCTTATTTCAAACGCCAATTGGATTTGTTTGTCTAATTGGGTTAACAGTTGTGGTTCGTGATATGGGACTGTGGGAGAAACATTTCTCCTTCTTTTATCTCGTTTGTGAAAAACATCCCTAGACTGTGAATGCGTTCACATAGTGTTTTTTTGAAAACTAACAAAGACCAGTGTGTGAAAATATTTCTTAGCCAGGCATATCAGTAAAAACACACCTGCAAAAAGAAATGTTTTTTCCCCGCTTACATTTCTGTGTGTATGTGAAAGTCTGGTTAACTCCCTGTCTGCATGAGTTTAAATACGTGTGTATATATATATATATATATATATATATATATATATATATATATATATATATATATATAAATATATCTCTTATAAAAATATATATATATTTATATATAATATTTTTTTTTTTTTTATATTGCAGGAGTACACACAACATTGATGGCATTAAGTATACCTTGTATGAAACCTATTTAAATGGTGAGAAACATGATTGAATGAAGTAATAAACATTTGTTTAAGCACAATACTGTTAGAGTCTCATACTTAGGATATTTCTCAAACATTAGGCCTGTATTATTAAAATAGTGTTTTCACAAGGAAGCATGAAGTGTATTAGTTTGTGTATACCAGTTTATATAGTACTATATATATATATATATATATATATATATATATATATATATATATATATATATATATATATATATATATACACACACATATATACATATATATATACACATATATACATATATATATACACATATATACATATATATATACACATATATACATATATATATACACATATACATATATATATATATACACACTCACACACTCACACTCACACTCACTCAGTGTGTGTGTGTGTGTGTGTGTGTGTGTGTATATATATTATTATACATTCTGAGATGTTATAGAAACGAACACACAACTGATTAAAGGACAAAATTACAATGGCCAAGCAAGGCAAAGGTAAGTAATAATTTACACATAATCCTGCTGTACACGTACAAGAAAGATGTTTGCACTTACTTAGGTGTTTTAATAATTGCATGTGACTAATATGCATATGCAATTCTTACATCAATTAACACACCCAAATGCAATGTTTTGCTGCAAAGTCAATGGCAGCTTCTCTAAACTTAGCAACTGGCTCCTGGTGGACCATTACTGAACAGACGATTACAACATAAATATTTATAACACAATTAATTATGAGTGTTAACATTTCCAAAACTTCACGTGTACAAGAACATAGTTGAAAGTTTGGAAACAACACAGTCTTCAGCATACATACAATAGTAATTAGATAATCTGAAGTCAACAAAACAAGGCCAAAGACATATTTTCTGAATTATAACATTTATTTTTTTTGTTCCTTTTGCGAGCGAGTAACAGGCCTGCTTGTTGTCTCTTGAATTTTCCTTTTTCTTTTGCCACCAACTTTAGGCACAACAGAGCCACTTTGAGTGGCCTCTGGCACTTCACGGGCAGGGCTTGTGGCCAGTGACTGTTCACCTACGGGGCTTGTGGCCAGTGACTCACCTACAGGGCTTGTGGCCAGTGACTCACCTACAGGGCTTTTGGGCAGTGATTCACCTACAGGGCTTTTGGGCAGCGATTCACCTACAGGGCTTTTGGGCAGCGATTCACCTACAGGGCTTTTGGGCAGCGACTCACCTACAGGGCTTTTGGGCAGCGATTCACCTACAGGGCTTTTGGGTAGTGACTGTTCACGGACAGGGCTTGTGCCCAGTGACACATGTGAGCAAGTTGGTATACACTGCACAAGTGATGGTTGGTCTGTTTCATGTGTGTCTTGTTTTGTTTTTGTCGCCTCCTTTGTAGGTGTCTGCTGCTGAATTTGTACAGATGGCAGCGGTAGGATGTCATCAGGAACCTGCACAGCAATGTCTGCTACTTGACCGGTAACATTTGGGCCTGGTGAATGAATATCAGATGAATGTGGTGAAAACTGACCTGCATGAACAGATCCTGGCTGGGAGGTGTTGAATTGTGGTACATTAGTCATTCTCCAGTAATTAGCTTGTGTTTGCTGAACAACTAATGCTTCGAATGAGGTGTTGATTTTTTGCAACTGTTTAGGCACTTCAATGAAGACTCTGTGGAGATGTGCCAATTGTGATACTGTTTCTTCCTGCAGTCCAATCATCCTTTCCAGCACTGTCATCATGTCTGAATGGCGACGATTTTCTGCGTCCACTATTTTTCCCTCTGAAGCTACAATTGCATCGTATGTGGAAGTTGATGGACGATTTGGCGGTACAACAGTTTCTATTGGCACCTCTTCATGGTCACATGATTGTATTTCAGTCTCTTCTGTGGCGTCATCCTCATCATACTCATCATCCTCATCACCATGATGTTCTAAAAAGAAATGTACACATTATTAAATGGCATGTTAATGTATGCTGTGTTACTATGTAATTGTACTGTGTCCTAAGTAACACCTAACATGTTAGCATACGTTTTATAACCTCATTAAAAACTACCTTGACTTACGAATAATGTTTGGACTCAGTATGAAATATGAATGAATGAAAAGTTGCTCTAAACTCAGAAGTCCTACATGATAATTAACATCACTAACACAATACATGTTGCCTTACACTTAATTTTCACTGACACTAAGTAATCCTATTTAAAGAAGATGTGCAAAACAAATAATGCACATGACAACATAACATATAGAAGAGCACATATTATATGGCCAGCAAATGATACACTCACCTTCTAGTAGTGTTGAGCTGGCTGACCCAGGTGAAGACACTTGTTCCATCTCAGGTGACACATGTCCTCCAGGGGCAACTATATATAACAATAACATAAGTTTTACATTTACATGTGTAAATATTGAACAAACACTTATTGTATGTTCTGTATTTATGATTAACTAACAACATCAGTTCCTTAACCGAAAATGTGTGTGAAAGTGAACATAAATAGTTGTAATAACACTGTACATGCCTGTGTACTTAGAATTTTTGAGTTCCCTAACATACAACATACTATGTTTCTGCAGTAATGCGTGAGGATAAATAGATTAAATGAGTACATAAAAATCATATGTTGTGTAGTGATATCAGTATCATAATGTACATAACTATCATGAGATGACCATTCACAATGGTTATCATGAAGGTGGTCATATTGCAAAAAGTGTTGTTTTTGGTAGAGGATATGTGTGGTACATTAATCGAAGATGTGGCACACCTGAATGTGGCTGTGACTCAACAAGACAACACATGCAGTGTGTGATAATGTGTCTTTGATAGTAGTTCAACTATAGATATGAGTGAACTAATGTGTGACGTACGCTTTGATAAGTAATGAGTTGTTGGGGCATTTAGTAGCTAGAGTTAAGCTTTCAAATGAGTGTGATTAACTTCAGTTGTGCTATTCAGGTTGTAAGAAAGGTATTCCCTTCCCCAAAAAGCCTAATCAGCCACACCTTTCAATGACTTGAAACAGGTGCAAATGGTGTGAACTAAGTTGACCGTGAAATGAGGCTGTAATTAGTGTGTGTGCTGAACCCCACCCCCTCTGTTGAAGTGTATGCTGTGATGAGATATTAATTGCAGCTGCTTTAACACAATGGTAGATGAGCTAAGTAGTCATCTGCAGTGTTTAAGTTATGAAAACAATGACATAACATATGATACGTGTGCCTCATTATGCTGTCTGTATATGACATAAAGCAAAAATGGACCTTTTCATAAGCAACTATAGATGTGTTAGTGCCAGTGATGTTTGTAGGCCGTTACATGCAATTTCTTTGATGCATGCTTAAAATAGGCAGTAATGTCATGTTTGTCGGAGTAAAATCAATAAAATACACAATAATATGATACATATTTCTGTTCTGTACCTGTAGCTACTAATAATTTCTCATGAACATGTGTTACACATGTGTACTACCCTGTTGTTCCCCATCTTCGCCCACCATCAATTGCTTCCACTGCAGCTATGCATTTTGGGAATTCACATGTAAATGAGCACGCAATGGCACGTGCTATATTAGTTACTGCTTTTAGTAGGACTACTACATATATGTCTATTTTGAGATATATATATACAGAATCAGACATATACATATATAGATGCAGGTATGCTTATATTGTGAAGACAGTATAAAAAGCAGTGTAAATATGCAAAATAACTGTAAGCAACGACACGCCTAGTACAGTAATATTTATCACCTGCTGGAAATTGTGACGGATAAATTCCAATGTCACGGTCACCAGCCAAGCCTTCCACGACGACGGTAAGTAATTTTGGCCGAAGCAGCTCCTCCAATGGAGTCAATATGAGACGTTGTGGTGTGGGCCCACCTCCAGTGCCAGTAGCATGCACGCGTTGGTCTTGTATTTTCTTTTTCAATTTGGACCTAATATCATCAAATCTTTTCCGACAATGATACTTGTCCCTGACACTATTCCCACAGGCATTGACACCAATGACTATTGTGTCCCACATTTCTTTTTTGCTTGCTGCACTTGTCCGCCCTTGAAAAACATATAAAAGATATGAGGTAAATTAATAATAATATAAGCACCAGTTTCCTACACTGCTAGCTGTTCCAAGAGATAGCAAACATGCTGTTTTATGTGTAATATGTGCAGCACATGAGCATTCACTACTAAACCTATACATGTAAGCAAGGTTGCATTCATATTGTATGCAGTTCTGGCAAATTGACCGCCTGTGTTTATTTGTCCTTGTAAGGCATGATAAAAAGCTGTGTTTCCACACTAATGAACATAGAAAGATATTGTGTACCCATATTTGCATATGAACAAAACTCAGATGACCTAGGATCACATGTATTTGAATAATAAATGTAAAGTTACACTTACCTACTAAATGTCCATAGAGACTGTCATAGTGCTCCAGAATGCCAGTGACAAGAGCCCTATTTTCCTGGTCATTGAAGCGAGGATTACGTGGCTTCTCCACACGTTTTTTCCGAGCAGGTTTAGGGTCAGAGCTTGGCTGGTGCTGACTGGACTCTCCTTCTTCCAATGGAAGAGCCTCCAAAAGCTGGCCACCAGCAAGCACGCCACCACCAGACACCCCATCAGCAACTGCGCCACCAGCAGCACTCCCAGCACCAGCACTCCCACTCCTAGCACCAGCACTCACACTCCTAGCACCAGCACTCACACTCCTAGCACCAGCACTCCCAGCACCAGCACTCCCACTCCCAGCACCAGCACTCCCACTCACAGCAACAGCACTCCCACTCCCAACAACAGCACTCCCACTCCCAACAACAGCACTCCCACTCCCAGCAACACCACTCGCAGCACCAGAACTCCCACTCCCAGCAACACCACTCGGTGCACCAGCAACATCACTCCCCTGAACAGTACGTTCACTCCGACGCGTACTCCCACGAGTAGCACTCCCACTCCCACCAGCATCACTCTTCCCACGCTTTGCGGGCATACTTCCAGCACTCACAAAAAACAGACAAGAAATGTACAGGCAATCACACGACCCACTTCCACATATAAAACAAGACAAAGATGTAAACAAAACAACAAAGGACAAAGCTCACCCAATACACAACAAGTCTCTCAGTCAATATGCAAATCTTCAATCGTCCAGCTCTGTGCGTCTCTCTCTCTCTCTCACTCCCAACAACACAGAGAATGATTAGCAGTACACGTTGCCTTTAAATATGGCGCGCAATCAAAAACATGCTTGTTTCGCCTGATTCAGCAAGATTTGTGATTGTGCAACCTAACAGCACCCCGCCACGCACGCCGATACACCTGTGTGTGATCGGCTCATCATCGTGAGAGTGGGCGGATTTGTTTTCTGGTTGATTTTGAATGTATTCGGCACTTACTGCATACGGAGAGGGAAAAACGCCAATAACATGACTAATCGATAAGCTTGCCGATTTCACATAATCGTCGCTTACTGCATGAGGCCCTTAGTCCTTCTGAACACTACTTTGTTCAACACTACTAGCTTCTGTGCAGGACATTTAGCATTTCCCCATTGAGCAATATTGGGAAATAAAAGAACATTGTGTATGTAACAGAAAATAACATAACATATATAACATAGGAAATGGGGGGAGGGAAGGTAAAGAAGCTATATAAGAGCTGATAGCTGCCACTGCAGGGCGCTCGTTAAAGGGAAACCGAAGGGGCAGTTTATGAGAATTAAACGAAACTGCTCCAAAGATGAGGATGTCCATAGACAATCAGATGACGTATTTACAGGCATACCTCGCATTAGCATACGCAATGGGTCCAGAGGATGTATGTAAAGCGAAAATGTACTTAAAGTGAAGCACTCCCTTTTTTCCACTTATCGATGCATGTACTGTACTGCAATCGTCACATACGTGCATAACTGATGTACTGCTGCGGCACAGTTTATTCGAGCATTTGCCCGTTCTGTGCCGCAGCAGTAGCCTGGCGCGCGCCCGAGTGTGACGGGCGCGCGCCGAAGCAGCGGAAGAGCGCCCTCCGATCGGGGCGCTCTCCCTACCGCTGCCGGGTCCGCCGGGTCCCCCGGAACCCCCTGCCGCTGTCCCGCGATCGCGGGACACCAGGGCTCCCTCGGGGAGCCCCTGGACACGCGTGCAGGGGGCGCACGCTCCCGATGACGCGTGACCGCGCGTCTATGACGCGCGGCACGCCGAGGGGCGGCCACTAGCAAGCCGGGAAATCTCCCGGCTTGCGGTACCGGCCACACTCGAATAAAGTGTGTCGGTAGTGTAAATAACACATGTGTAACAGGCTCTATAGTCTCCTCGCTTGCGCACAGCTTCGGTACAGGTAGGGAGCCTGTATTGCTGTTCAGTACGTGCTGACAGGTGCATGCGTGAGCTGTCGTTTGCCTACTGGTCAATATGTCCTTACTCGCGAGTGTACTTAAAGTGAGTGTCATTAAACCGGGGTATGCCTGTAATAGGTTTCTTGCTAGGGGCTATGGACCCCTTGACCTTGGTTTGGCACGGGGAGAAGTGGAGAATATGGAAAGGAGTCAACTGTTAAAAAGGAAATCAAGAAAGGCCTCTAAATTAGAGAGCCCACTATTCATCACACAATTTAGTCAACAGGCTTACGAGGTTAGACTTATCTTGGAAAAACATTGGGGTATTTTACATCTCGACCCAATTTTGGGACAAGACTTACCCCAAAAACCTAAAGTAGTGTTCAGAAGGGCTAAGACCGTATCAAACTCTTTATCACCTAGTTTATTCACATCTGATAGGGACATAAACAGACCCTTCACTAAAGGTTCATACAGATGTGGTTCATGTAAAATCTGTGGTTTATTATCACCAACACAAACCTTTGAGAGTACGGTAACCAAGGCAACTTTTGATATACAAAATTTTATAAACGGTAAAACCACTTTTGTGATCTACCTCCTCACCTGTGGCTGTGGGAAGCAGTATGTGGGCCGGACAACGAGGAATCTCAAGACACGCATCATGGAGCATGTCAGACTTATTAGAAATAGAGACCTCAATCATCCGGTTCCCTTACACTGCACCCACTGCCCCCACTGCCCCATGGGGGACAGTCGATTACTTAAGGTGTGTGGTATTGAATCTGTCCCTTGTCATGTAAGGGGTGGGAATCGGCTCAGGAGGCTTGACCAGAGAGAGGCCTACTAGATCTTTATGTTGAAGACCCAGGTCCCTTTATGGCTCTATACAGATTGGGACCTGGGCCACATCCTCTGATCTGGTGGCTCCACTAAGGTCTTGATCTCTGCCCCTTCCCTTCCCTCCCCCCTTTCCTCCTCTCCCTCCCCTCCTTTCCCCTCCTTTTTCCCCCCTTACCCACCCTTTGTTACCTTCTTTACCTTCCCTCCCCCATTTCCTATGTTATTTATGTTATGTTATTTTCTGTTACATACGCAATGTTCTTTTATTTCCCAATATTGCTCAATGGGGAAATGCTAAATGTCCTGCACAGAAGCTTCTAATGCAAATAACAGAATATGAATATAGATATTTTCCTGATATTCGATCTATCTTGCTTCAATCAGTACCTAATTGATATAATCCCTTTGTGTATTTCAGATATTTCAGATAAATCAGATATCACAATTACTCTGAATACTCATTAACTGTATTAATATCTTAATTTTTGCTCCTTAAGTTTAGGTATTCAGCTGCTGTTAACTAGTATGTTTATTTTATGCATTACACATTTCCATACAAATTATAAATATCGATTTATGCATAATATGTTTTAACTGGATTTAATGAAATTATTGTAGTTTTTCCAATATATGCATAATAATCAGACATGTTGCCTTTTCACATCCTCCTGAGTTCCAGGGTCCACACCAGTGCATACTGGGCTATTTTGCCATGATTAATAAAGATTATGGTTTATATTGGCACTGATGTGTCTTCAGGATCTTGGGGGATGTTAATTAATTCATTAATTTGGCTTTGTGTGTGTTTTTTTTATATCATTTGTGTTTTATTCAAATATTGTTTTTTTTAAATTTCTTTAGGATTTTTTCCTTTTTAACATTTAGTTTCTTTTTTCTGTATTGTTACAGTGGCGGCCGCCTTTAGTCTCCTGCGGCCGCCTTCAGTCTCCTGCGGCCGCCTTCAGTCTCCTGCGGCCGCCTTCAGTCTCCTGCGGCCGCCTTCAGTCTCCTGCGGCCGCCTTTAGTCTCCTGCGGCTGCCTTTAGTCTCCTGCGGCCGCCTTTAGTCTCCTGCGGCTGCCTTTAGTCTCCTGCGGCCGCCTTCAGTCTCCTGCGGCCGCCTTTAGTCTTCTGCGGCCGCCTTTAGTCTCCTGCGGCCGCCACCGCGGGATTTTTAAAGTCCGGGCAGACGTGGGCTTTTTATCTTTGGTTTCGGTGCCGCGGGCGCTTTCAATGTTCAGCGCCATTAGCGCTGAACAGGAGATGCGGCTGGCGCGCGGCCAGGAGATGCGGCTGGCGCGCGGCCAGGAGATGCGGCTGGAAAAGCAAACATCCCCGTATTAATTTACGGTTTAAGGGGCCGTGACAGTAGGATTTTTCTTTTTCTTGCACCGGGTGAATAGCCGAATGACTGACGTCACTATCCTCATTTTATTGTAATTTTTGTGAGTTCTTAATAAAGTTATTTTCAATATCGTCATTATCAACCAATCAGAGTCCCTACCCAAGAGCCTGCGCACACTTGTTGTGATGCAGGTGGACATGCTGGGGTCTCAATAAAGTTTGTTGAGACTGACATCATTTCTCCAGCATATCAAATTGTATAGCAAGTACGTAGGAGATGCTATTGGATTGGAGGAGAGATCGTGACGTCACTCGTTAGCGCAAACGGCGCTTGTATTTATATACCGGCTTATTTTTGGAGTATAGTACACCTTGATAAAGGGCACACGGCCCGAAACGTGTAGATGTGTTACCTGCTGCTGCTGTGGGGGGCTATGTCTGATCCCTTCATTGATTAAATTGTTTTTATGCCTCGTCCTGCCTTTTAGGCAGCGCACTGCTTCTTTTTCTCTGTTCAGGTTATAAGGTAGGAATGTTTTTCTGCACAATAACAATTCTCCTCCGGGGGAAGGAACAGAATTTGAAGCCAACTCCCGGGTCCTGAGGCAGAGATTTGCATGCTGTTACATAAGTGTCTAATTTACAAAGCAATTGGCAGGGGCCAGAGCAGCTCACTGAGCTCAGATACTGTACACAGCCTGGGGCATCACCCTCAGCGTGAGTCCCTGAGACAGCAAACACATTACTGGTCTCACTGCTAACTCCTAACTCACTGTAACTCCTAAGTTACTGCTAACTCTAAACTACTTCTATCTCCTATCTCTCTGCTAACTCTAACTTACTGCTATCTCCTATTTCTCTGCTAACTCCTAACTCACTGTAACTCCTAATTTACTGCTAACTCTAACTTATTGCTATCTCCTATCTCCCTGCTATCTCCTATCTCCCTGCTATCTCCTATCTCTCTGCTATCTCCTATCTCTCTGCTATCTCCTATCTCTCTGCTATCTCCTATCTCTCTGCTATCTCCTATCTCACTGCTAACTCTAACTTACTGCTATCTCCTATCTCTCTGCTAACTCTAACTTACTGCTATCTCCTATCTCTCTGCTATCTCCTATCTCTCTGCTATCTCCTATCTCTCTACTAACTCCTATCTCTCTGCTAACTCCTATCTCCCTGCTAACTCTAACTTACTGCTATCTCCTATCTCTCTGCTATCTCCTATCTCTCTGCTAACTCCTACCTCCCTACTAACTCTAACTTACTGCTATCTCCTATCTCTCTGCTATCTCCTATCTCTCTGCTAACTCCTACCTCCCTGCTAACTCTAACTTACTGCTATCTCCTATCTCTCTGCTAACTCCTATCTCCCTGCTAACTCCTATCTCTCTGCTAACTCTAACTTACTGCTATCTCCTATCTCTCTGCTAACGCTAACCTACTGCTATCTCCTATGTCTCTGCTAACTCTAACTTACTGCTATCTCCTATCTCTCTGCTAACTCCCATCTCTCTGCTAACTCCTATCTCCCTGCTAACTCCTATCTCTCTGCTAACTCCTATCTCCCTGCTAACTCATATCTCCCTGCTAACACCTATCTCCCTGCTAACTCCTATCTCTCTGCTAACTCCTATCTCTCTGCTAACTCCTATCTCTCTGCTAACTCCTATCTCTCTGCTAACTCCTATATCTCTTCTATCTCCTATCTCTCTGCTAACTCTAACTTACTGCCTACTCCGAACTCTCTGCTAACTCCCATCTCTCTACTAACCCTAACATACTGCTAACTCCTATCTCTCTGTAACTACTAATTTATTTATGTATTTATAAAATATTTTACCAGGAGTAATACAGTGAGAGTTACCTCTCGTTTTCAAGTATGTCCTGGGCATAAAGTTAAAATGACAAATAATACATGGTTACAAGTACAGTTACATAAATTAACAGGGTATACATTATATACAAGACATTGCATGCACAGTTAAAGATAATACTGTATACAGTATGTTATAGGCGTATGTAACAGTTACAGACCAGATTAAAATGTGAGACAGCCTTAGTTTTGAAAGAACTTAAACTGGTGGTGGATGTGAGCGATTCCGATAGGTTGTTCCAGTTTTGGGGTGCACGGTAGGAGAAGGAGGAACGTCCGGATACTTTGTTGAGCCTTGGGACCATGAACAGTCTTTTGGAGTCGGATCTCAGATGATAAGTGCTGCATGTGGTAGGGGTGAGGAGCTTGTTCAGATAGATGGGTAGCTTGCCCAGAAAGCATTTGAAGACATATAATTCACTGCTAACTCTAATTCACTGCCTACTCCTATCTCTCTGCTAATTCTAATTTACTGCCTACTCCTATCTCTCTGCTAACTCCTATCTCCCTGCTAACTCCTATCTCTCTGCTAACTGATATCTCTCTGCTAACTGATATCTCTCTGCTAACTCCTATCTCTCTGCTAACTCCTATCTCTCTGCTAACTCGTATCTCTCTGCTAACTCTAACTTAATACTAACTCCTAACTCACTGTAACTACTAATTCACTGCTAACTCTAACTTACTGCTAACTCCTATCTCTCTGCTAACTCTAACTTACTGCTAACTCCTATCTCTCTGCTAACTCTAACTTACTGCTAACTCCTATCTCTCTGCTAACTCCTATCTCTCTGCTAACTCCTATCTCTCTGCTAACCCTAACATACTGCTAACTCCTAACTCACTGTAACTACTAATTCACTGTAACTCTAACTTACAGCTAACTCCTATCTCTCTACTAACTCTAACTTACTGTATTGCTAACTTCTAACTCACTGTAACTCCTAATTCACTGCTTACTTACTGCTAACTTCTATCTCTCTACTAACTCATGTCATCAACTGTTGATCATGCTATCCTGCTTAACAAGCTCCAGAGCTCTGGAATAGGGAATATGCACTAAACTGATTTCAGTCCCACCTATCAGGAAGATCCCAACATGTGTCCATCTCAGGCTCTAACTCTAACCCCCTGGATATCACCTGTGGTGTCCCGCAAGGCTCTGTTCTGGGGCCCCTACTCTTCTCAGTGTTCATTAATGACCTTCCTACAGCTTGTAAGGAAGCCTCAATACACATGTATGCAGATGACACAATCCTGTATGCACACAGCCAAAGCCTCTCTGACCTTCAACACATACTTCAGTCTGACTTTTTGAGACTTTAAAATTGGATTTCCCAAAACAAACTGTTTTTAAACACTGAATAGACTGTAACAATGGTATTTGGGACCAAGGCTACATTTTTAAAGCTTCCAGTGACTGAGCTCCAGATCAGAACTAACGCTAACACCACCCTAACTCCTGTTACTAGTTTTATATACTTGGGCTTATGGTTTGACTCCCACTTAACATTTGGGATGCACATTGATACCCTGACATCCAAAAGTTATGCCAAACAAGGTGTACTTTACAGGAACAAATTCTCCCTAAGGCTAAGGACCCGCAGCGGTCGGCGGTGCGCGTGGCGACACGCGCGGGCCACTAGCCCCTTACCTCCAGTCTGGAGGTCCCCGCTGGCTCCTTCCGATGAGGCTGACTGTGTGCTGTGATGCGTCAGCCGGCCGGAGCTGCAAGCTTCTGGTGATCAGAAGCGCTGACGCGTCACATGGTGCATGAGTCAGCCAATGAGGAGGGAAGGACGGGAGGACGGAAGGTAGGGAGCTACGGGAGGGAGGCGGCGTGGGAGGGAAGTGTGTCTGTGTGTGCAAAGTAAATGGCCCACTCTATCCCTCTCCTCCCGGACCCGCAGCCTCCCGGACCCACAACCTCTGCACCTTCACCCAAAACTTCCTCCACCCCACTCCCCGGGCTCAATGGCCACGCCCCCAAACCCATTTTGGCCATGCCCCCCCCGCGCCAAAAACAGTCAGCTTCATACCACAGATCGCAGTGCAGTGACTTACACGCGCCGGTGGAAAGCAAGGCGGGCGTGCAGAAGCGTGCAGCGGGTCCTCAGCCTAAGTCTGCTGGTGAGAAAGTGCAATGCACCGCAGATGCTAATGCCAATTATTACTATGGAGACATAGTACCGTATTTCCTCGATTGTAAGACGCACCATCGATTTGGCCCTTATGATCAAGGAAAATTACTTTTTCACTTACCATGTTTCAGGAAAGGTCCCACGTCAGCGGAGGATGAAGTGGGCGGTGGCAGGAGGGGTCCCACGTCTGCAGATGATTGAAGATGGACAGTGGGCGGGAGTGCGGCGGCAGGATAGGTTCCAAGTCTGCAGGTGAATGAAGATAAAAAGACAGCGGGCAGCGTACAGTGGCAGGAGAACATAATAGCAGGAGAGCTGAGCAGGAGCAGAGCGGCATAGGAGGAGCACACTGTAACACCGGAAGTTGACAGGTGTTTGACTTCCGGTTACAGTGTGCACCTCCCAAGCCATTCCCCCTATGACGCTCTGCTCCTGCTCAACTCTCCTGCCATTATGATCTCCTGCCGCCACCGAACGCCCACCCGCTTTCTTCTTATCTTCATTCACCTGCAGACTTGGGACCACTCCCGCCACACACCCGCCATCCGCTGACATGGGACCTCTCTGGAAACCGGGTAAGTGAAAAAAGGGGGTTAGTGCTGCAGACACTTGTTTTTCTTATTTTTTTTTTAATACATCGATTCTAAGACGCATCCTGATTTCAGGCATGTGAAAATCGGAAAAAAGGTGCGTCTTAGAATCGAGGAAATAGGGTATATATCTTTCTCTTACAGTGCACCCCAAAACTGGAACAATCTACCGGAGACTCTCACAGCCGCCACCAGTTTAAGTTCCTTCAAAACTAAGGCTGTTTCACATTTTAATCTGGTCTGTAACTGTTACATACGCCTATAATATATATTATCTCTAACTGTGCATGCAATGTATTGTATATAATGTATAACTCTTATCACTTATGTAACTGTGTATTTGTAACCATGTATTATTTGTCTTAGCTCTGTTCCCAGGACATGCATGACAACGAGAGGTAACTCTCAATGTATTACTTCCTGGTAAACATTTTATAAATCAACTAGCTGATATACCCGGCTTTGCCCGTGATGTAATGTTCTGCCTCCCCCATCCTCCCTCTCAACTCCCTTCCTCCCCTCTTCACAGCTGTTCAGGCTTCCCCACCTCTCTCCTGACTCCATCACCCCCCCCTCTCTCCTGACTCCCTCTCCCCCCCCTCTCTCCTGACTCCCTCTCTCCCCCCCTGTCTCCTGACTCTCTCTCTCCCCCCCCTCTCCTGACTCCCTCTCTCCCCTCCCCTCTCTCCTGACTCCCTCTCTCCCCCCCTCTCTCATGACTCCCTCTCTCCCCCCCATCTCCTGACTCCCTCTCTCCCCCTCTCTCCTGACTCCCTGTCCCCCCCCTCTCTCCTGACTTCCTCTCCCCCCCCCTCTCCTGACTCCCTCTCCCCCCCTCTCTCCTGACTCCCTCTCACCCCCTCTCTCCTGACTCCCTCTCTCCCCCCCCTCTCTCCAGACTCCCTCTCTCCCCCCTTCTCTCCTGACTCTCCCCCCCCCCTCTCTCCTGACTAACTCCCTCCCCTCTCTCCTGACTGAATACCACAGCCCGTCTGTCCGCTGTGTGCCGCCATCTTACCGGGGGCAGCTGCAGGAGGAAGGGGGTCCTTCCGGAGGCTGCCTGCCCACTGTCTGGTCCCCTGCCGGGGAGGGAAGTGAACGCCCTCCGGCTGGGCCAGGAGGGCCGCGCCGCGCTTCCCCTCCGTCCGGGAGCCGGTGGGGGGGGAGGGAGAGGGAGAGAGAGAGAGAGAGTTGGGTGACGTCATAGAGCCGGGTGACGTCATAGAGTCACCAATCTGATTGGCCAGAGGCTGAGGACCAATCAGATTCACCGCAGATAGTACCAACCTTTCGATTTTATATATTAAGATAATAACTCATATCTTTCTGCTAACTCTTCTAACTCCTATCGCTCTGCTATCTCCTATCTACCTACTAACTCCTATCTCCCTACTAACTCCTATCTCTCTGCTAACTCCTATCTACCTGATAACTCCTATCTCCCTGCTAACTCCTATCTCCCTGCTAACTCCTATCTCTCTGCTAACTCCTATCTACCTGATAACTCCTATCTCCCTGCTAACTCCTATCTCCCTGCTAACTCCTATCTCTCTGCTAACTCCTATCTCTATGCTAACTCCTATCTCTCTGCTAACTCCTATCTCTCTGCTAACTCCTATCTCTCTGCTAATTCCTATCTCTCTGCTAACTACTATCTCTGCTAACTCCTATCTCCCTGCTAACTCCTATCTCTCTGCTAACTCCTATCTCTGCTAACTCCTATCTCTCTGCTAACTCCTATCTCTCTGCTAACTCCTATCTCTCTGCTAACTCCTATCTCTCTGCTAACTCCTATCTCTCTGCTAACTCTAACTTACTGCTAGCTCCTATCTTTCTGCTAACTCCTATCTCTCTGCTAACTCCTATCTTTCTGCTAACTAACTTAATGCTAACTCTAAATTACTACTAACTCCTAACTCTCTGCTAACTCCTATCTCTCTGCTAACTCCTATCTTTCTGCTAACTCCTATCTGTTACTGCTAGCTCTAACTTACTGCTAACTCTAACTTACTGCTAACTCTAACTTACTGCTAACTCTAACTTACTGCTAACTCCTATCTCTCTGCTAACTCCTATAACTCTCCTAACTCCCACAGTATCCCTCTGCAATCTCATATCTCTGTGCTAACTCTAACTTATTGCTAACGTCTATCTCTACAAACTCCTATCTCTCTGCTAACTCCTATCTCTCTGCTAACTCCTATCTCTCTGCTAACTCCTATCTCTCTGCTAACTCCTATCTCTCTGCTAACTCCTATCTCTCTGCTAACTCTTATCTCTACTATCTCCTATCTCTCTGCTAACTCATATCTCTCTGCTATCTCCTATCTCTGCTAACTCCTATCACTCTGCTAACTCCTATCTCTCTGCTAACTCCTATCTCTCTGCTAACTCTTATCTCTCTGCTAACTCATATCTCTCTGCTTACTCCTATCTCTCTGCTAACTCCTATCTCTCTGCTAACTCTAACTTACTGCTAACTCTAACTTACTACTAACTCCTAACTCTCTGCTAACTCATATATCTCTGCTAACTCCTATCTCTCTGCTAACTCCTATGTGCTACTGCTAACTCTAACTTACTGCTAACTCTAACTTTCTGCTAACTCTAACTTACTGCTAACTCTAACTTACTGCTAACTCTAACTTACTGCTAACTCTAACTTACTGCTAACTACTATCTCTCTGCTAACTCCTATCTCTCTGCTAACTCTTTTGTCTCTGCTAACTCCTATCTCTCTGCTAACTCCAATCTCTCTGCTAACTCCTATCTCTCTGCTAACTCCTATCTCCCTACTAACTCCTATCTCTCTGCTAACTCCAAACTTTCTGCTTACTCCTATCTCTCTGCTAACTCCAATCTCTCTGCTAACTCTTATCTCTCTGCAAACTCATATAACTCTGCTAACTCCTATCTCTCTGCTAACTCCTATCTCTGCTTACTCTTATCTCTACTATCTCCTATCTCTCTGCTAACTCCAAACTTTCTGCTAACTTCTGTCTCTCTGCTAACTCCTATTTCTCTGCTAACTCCTATCTCTCTGTAACTCCTATCTCTCTGCTAACTCCAAACTTTCTGCTAACTCCTGTCTCTCTGCTAACTCCTATTTCTCTGCTAACTCCTACCTCTCTGCTAACTCCTATCTCTGCTAACTCTTATCTCTACTATCTCCTATCTCTCTGCTAACTCCTATCTCTCTGCTAACTCCTATCTCTCTGCAAACTCATACAGTATCTCTCTGCTAACTCCTATCTCTCTGCTAACTCCTATCTCTGCTAACTCTTATCTCTACTATCTCCTATCTCTCTGCTAACTCCTATCTCTCTGCTAACTCCAAACTTTCTGCTAACTCCTATCTCTCTGTTAACTCCTATCTCTCTGCTAACTCCTATCTCTCTGCTAACTCCTATCTCTGCTAACTCTTATCTCTACTATCTCCTATCTCTCTGCTAACTCCTATCTCTCTTCTAACTCCTATCTCTCTGCTAACTCCTATCTCTCTGCTAACTCCTATCTCTCTGCTAACTCCTATCTCTCTGCTAAATCCTATCTCTCTTCTAACTCCTATCTCTCTGCTAACTCCTATCTCTCTGCTAGCTCCTATCTCTCTGTAACTCATATCTCTCTGCTAACTCCTATCTCTCTGCTAGCTCCTATCTCTGCTAACTCTTATCTCTACTATCTCCTATCTCTCTGCTAACTCCTATCTCTCTGCTAACTCCAAACTTTCTGCTAACTCCTGTCTCTCTGCTAACTTCTATCTCTCTGCTAACTCCTATCTCCCAGCTAACTCCTATCTCTCTGCTAACTCCTATCTCTCTGCTAACTCATATCTCTCTGCTAAATCTAACTTACTGCCAACTCCTATCTCTCTGCTAACTCCTATCTCCCTACTAACTCCTATCTCTCTGCTAACTCCTATCTCTCTGCTAACTCCTATCTCTCTGCTAACTCCTATCTCCCTGCTAACTCCTATCTTCCTGCTAACTCCTATCTCCCTGCTAACTCCTATCTCCCTGCTAACTCCTATCTCTCTGCTAACTCCTATCTCTCTGCTAACTCCTATCTCTCTGCTAACTCCTATCTCTCTGCTAACTCATAACTCTCTGCTAACTCCTATCTCTCTGCTAATTTCTATCTACTAACTCCTATCTCTCTGCTAATTGCAACATACTTCTAACTCATATCTCACTGCTAATTCTAACTTACTACTAACTCCTGCCTCTCTACTAACTCCAACTTAGTGCTAACTCCAACTTAATGCAAACTCCAACTTAGTGCTAACTCCAAATTAGTGCTAACTCCAACTTAGTGCTAACTCCAACTTAGTGCTAACTCCAACTCACTACTAACTCCAACTCACTGCTAACTCCTACAATATCTCTCTACTAACTCTAACTTACTGCTAACTCCTATCTAATAACTCCTATCTCTCTACTAACACCAATCTCTCTGCTATCTCCTATCTCTCTACTAACTTCAACTTACTGCAAACTCTAACTTACTATTAACACATACCTCCCTGCTAACTCCTATCTCCCTGCTAACGCCTATCTCCCTGCTAACTCCTATCTCCCTGCTAACTCCAATCTTCCTGCTAACTCCTATCTCCCTGCTAACTCCTTTCTCCCTGCTAAATCCTATCTCCCTGCTAACTCCTATCTCCCTGCTAACTCCTATCTCCCTGCTAACTCCTATCTCCCTGCTAACTCCTATCTCCCTGCTAACTCCTATCTCCCTGCTAACTCCAATCTTCCTGCTAACTCCTATCTCCCTGCTAACTCCTATCTCCCTGCTAAATCCTATCTCCCTGCTAACTCCTATCTCCCTGCTAACTCCTATCTCCCTGCTAACTCCTATCTCCCTGCTAACTCCTATCTCCCTGCTAACACCTATCTCCCTGCTAACTCCTATCTCCCTGCTAACTCCTATCTCCCTGCTAACTCCTATCTCCCTGCTAACTCCTATCTTTCTGCTAACTCCTATCTCTCTTCTAACTCCTATCTCCCTGCTAACTCCTATTTTTCTCTGCTAACTCCTATATCTCTGCTAACTCCTATCTCTCTGCTAACACCTATCTCCCTGCTAACTCCTATCTCCCTGCTAACTCCTATCTCCCTGCTAACTCCTATCTCTCTTCTAACTCCTATCTCCCTGCTAACTCCTATCTCTCTGCTAACTCCTATCTCTCTGCTAACTCCAAACCTTCTGCTAACTCCTATCTCTCTGTTAACTCCTATCTCTCTGCTAACTCCTATCTCTCTGCTAACTCCTATCTCTGCTAACTCGTATCTCTACTATCTCCTATCTCTCTGCTAACTCCTATCTTTCTGCTAACTCCTATCTCTCTTCTAACTCCTATCTCCCTGCTAACTCCTATCTCTCTGCTAACTCCTATATCTCTGCTAACTCCTATCTCTGCTAACTCTTATCTCTACTATCTCCTATCTCTCTGCTAACTCCTATCCCTCTGCTAACTCCAAACTTTCTGCTAACTCCTATCTCTCTGTTAACTCCTATCTCTCTGCTAACTCCTATCTCTCTGCTAACTCCTATCTCTGCTAACTCTTATCTCTACTATCTCCTATCTCTCTGCTAACTCCTATCTCTCTTCTAACTCCTATCTCTCTGCTAACTCCTATCTCTCTGCTAACTCCTATCTCTCTGCTAACTCCTAGCTCTCTGCTAACTCCTATCTCTCTGCTAACTCCTATCTCTCTGCTAACTCCTATCTCTCTGCTAACACCTATCTCCCTGCTAACTCCTATCTCTCTGCTAACTCCTATCTCTCTGCTGCCTCCTATCTCTCTGCTAACTCCTATCTCTCTGCAAACTCCTAACTCTCTGCTAACTCCTACTGTATCTCCCTATTAACTAATATCTCTACTATCTCCTATCTCTATGCTAACTTCTATCTCTCTGCTAACTCTTTTCTCTACTATCTCCTATCTCTCTGATAACTCATATCTCTCTGCTAACTCCTATCTCTCTGATAACTCCTATCTCTCTGCTAACTCCTATCTCTCTGCTAACACCTATCTCTCTGCTAACTCCTATCTCTCTGCTAACTCCTATCTCTCTGCTAACTCCTATCTCTACTATCTCCTATCTCTCTGCTAACTCCTATCTCTCTGCTAACTCCTATCTCTCTGCAAACTCCTAACTCTCTGCTAACTCCTATCACCCTATTAACTAATATTTCTACTATCTCCTATCTCTCTGCTAACTTCTATCTCTCTGCTAACTCTTTTCTCTACTATCTCCTATCTCTCTGATAACTCATATCTCTCTGCTAACTCTAACTTACTGCCAACTCCTATCTCTCTGCTAACTCCTATCTCCCTGCTAACTCCTATCTCTCTGCTAACTCCTATCTCTCTGCTAACTCCTATCTCTCTGCTAACTCATAACTCTCTGCTAACTCATATCTCTCTGCTAATTTCTATCTACTAACTCCTATCTCTCTGCTAACTGCAACATACTTCTAACTCATATCTCACTGCTAATTCTAACTTACTACTAACTCCTGCCTCTCTACTAACTCCAACTTAGTGCTAACTCCAACTTAGTGCTAACTCCAACTTAGTGCTAACTCCAAATTAGTGCTAACTCCAACTTAGTGCTAACTCCAACTTAGTGCTAACTCCAACTCACTACTAACTCCAACTCACTGCTAACTCCTGCAGTATCTCTCTACTAACTCTAACTTACTGCTAACTCCTATCTAATAACTACTATCTCTCTACTAACACCAATCTCTCTGCTATCTCCTATCTCTCTACTAACTTAAACTTACTGCAAACTCTAACTTACTATTAACACATACCTCCCCGCTAACTCCTATCTCCCTGCTAACGCCTATCTCCCTACTAACTCCTATCTCTCTGCTAACTCCAATCTCCCTGCTAACTCCTATCTCCCTGATAACTCCTATCTCCCTGCTAACTTCTATCGCCCTGTAACTCCTATCTCTCTGCTAACACCTATCTCTCTGCTAACTCCTATCTCCCTGCTAACTCCTATCTCCCTGCTAACTCCTATCTCTCTGCTAACACCTATCTCCCTGCTAACTCCTATCTCCCTGCTAACTCCTATCTTCCTGCTAACTCCTATCTCCCTGTAACTCCTATCTCTCTGCTAACACCTATCTCCCTGCTAACTCCTATCTCCCTGCTAACTCCTATCTCCCTGCTAACTCCTATCTCCCTGCTAACTCCTATCTCCCTGCTAACTTCTATCGCCCTGTAACTCCTATCTCTCTGCTAACACCTATCTCTCTGCTAACTCCTATCTCCCTGCTAACTCCTATCTCCCTGCTAACTCCTATCTCTCTGCTAACACCTATCTCCCTCCTAACTCCTATCTCCCTGCTAACTCCTATCTCTCTGCTAACTCCTATCTCCCTGCTAATTCCTATCTCCCTGCTAACTCCTATCTCCCTGCTAACTCCTATCTCCCTGCTAACTCCTATCTCCCTGCTAACTCCTATCTTCCTGCTAACTCCTATCTCCCTGCTAACTCCTATCTCCCTGCTAACTCCTATCTCCCTGCTAACTCCTGTCTCCCTGCTAACTCCTATCTCTCTGCTAACTCCTATCTCTCTGCTAACTCCTATCTCCCTGCTATCTCCTATCTCTCTGCTAACTCCTATCTCCCTGCTAACGCCTATCTCCCTGCGAACTCCTATCTCCCTGCGAACTCCTCTCTCCCCGCGAACTCCAATCTCCCCGTGAACTCCTCTCTCCCTGCGAACTCCACTCTCCCTGCGAACTCTGCTCTCCCCGCCAACTCCGCTCTCCCTGCGAACTCCTCTCTCCCTGCGAACTCCGCTCTCCCTGCGAACTCCTCTCTCCCTGCGAATTCCTCTCTCCCTGTGAACTCCTATCTCCCTGCTAACTCCTATCTCCCTGCTAACTCCTATCTCCATGCTAACTCCTATCTCCCTGCTAATTCCTATCTCCCTTCTAACTCCTATCTCCCTGCTAACTCCTATCTCCCTGCTAACTCCTATCTCCCTGCTAACTCCTATTTCCCTGCTAACTCCTATCTCCATGCTAACTCCTATCTCCCTGCTAATTCCTATCTCCCTTCTAACTCCTATCTCCCTGCTAACTCATATCTCCCTGCTAACTCCTATCTCCCTGCTAACTCATATCTCTCTGCTAACTCCTATCTCCCTGCTAACTCCTATCTCCCTGCTAACTCCTATCTCCCTGCTAACTCCTATCTCCATGCTAACTCCTATCTCCCTGCTAATTCCTATCTCCCTTCTAACTCCTATCTCCCTGCTAACTCCTATTTCCCTGCTAACTCCTATCTCCCTGCTAACTCCTATCTCCCTGCTAACTCCTATCTTCCTGCTAACTCCTATCTCCCTGCTAACTCCTATCTCCCTGCTAACTCCTATCTACCTGCTAACTTCTATCGCCCTGTAACTCCTATCTCTCTGCTAACACCTATCTCTCTGCTAACTCCTATCTCCCTGCTAACTCCTATCTCCCTGCTAACTCCTATCTCTCTGCTAACACCTATCTCCCTGCTAACTCCTATCTCCCTGCTAACTCCTATCTCTCTGCTAACTCCTATCTCCCTGCTAATTCCTATCTCCCTGCTAACTCCTATCTCCCTGCTAACTCCTATCTCCCTGCTAACTCCTATCTCCCTGCTAACTCCTATCTTCCTGCTAACTCCTATCTCCCTGCTAACTCCTATCTCCCTGCTAACTCCTATCTCCCTGCTAACTCCTGTCTCCCTGCTAACTCCTATCTCTCTGCTAACTCCTATCTCTCTGCTAACTCCTATCTCCCTGCTATCTCCAATCTCTCTGCTAACTCCTATCTCCTTGCTAACGCCTATCTCCCTGCGAACTCCTATCTCCCCGCGAACTCCTCTCTCCCCGCGAACTCCGCTCTCCCCGTGAACTCCTCTCTCCCTGCGAACTCCACTCTCCCTGCGAACTCTGCTCTCCCCGCCAACTCCGCTCTCCCTGCGAACTCCTCTCTCCCAGCGAACTCCGCTCTCCCTGCGAACTCCTCTCTCCCTGCGAATTCCTCTCTCCCTGTGAACTCCTATCTCCCTGCTAACTCCTATCTCCCTGCTAACTCCTATCTCCATGCTAACTCCTATCTCCCTGCTAATTCCTATCTCCCTTCTAACTCCTATCTCCCTGCTAACTCCTATCTCCCTGCTAACTCCTATCTCCCTGCTAACTCCTATCTCCCTGCTAACTCCTATCTCCATGCTAACTCCTATCTCCCTGCTAATTCCTATCTCCCTTCTAACTCCTATCTCCCTGCTAACTCATATCTCTCTGCTATCTCCTATCTCCCTGCTAACTCATATCTCTCTGCTAACTCCTATCTCCCTGCTACCTCCTATCTCCCTGCTAACTCCTATCTCCCTGCTAACTCCTATCTCCATGCTAACTCCTATCTCCCTGCTAATTCCTATCTCCCTTCTAACTCCTATCTCCCTGCTAATTCCTATCTCTCTGCTAACTCCTATCTCCATGCTAACTCCTATCTCCCTGCTAATTCCTATCTCCCTTCTAACTCCTATCTCCCTGCTAACTCATATCTCTCTGCTATCTCCTATCTCCCTGCTAACTCATATCTCTCTGCTAACTCCTATCTCCCTGCTAAGTCATATCTCCCTGCTAACTCTTATCTCTACTATCTCCTATCTCTCTGCTAACTCATATCTCTCTGCTATCTCCTATCTCTGCTAACTCCTATCACTCTGCTAACTCCTATCTCTCTGCTAACTCCTATCTCTCTGCTAACTCTTATCTCTCTGCTAACTCATATCTCTCTGCTTACTCCTATCTCTATGCTAACTCCTATCTCTCTGCTAACTCTAACTTACTGCTAATTCTAACTTACTACTAACTCCTAACTCTCTGCTAACTCATATATCTCTGCTAACTCCTATCTCTCTGCTAACTCCTATGTGCTACTGCTAACTCTAACTTACTGCTAACTCTAACTTTCTGCTAACTCTAACTTACTGCTAACTCTAACTTACTGCTAACTCTAACTTACTGCTAACTCTAACTTACTGCTAACTCTAACTTACTGCTAACTACTATCTCTCTGCTAACTCCTATCTCTCTGCTAACTCTTTTGTCTCTGCTAACTCCTATCTCTCTGCTAACTCCAATCACTCTGCTAACTCCTATCTCTCTGCTAACTCCTATCTCCCTACTAACTCCTATCTCTCTGCTAACTCCAAACTTTCTGCTTACTCCTATCTCTCTGCTAACTCCTATCTCTCTGCTAACTCTTATCTCTCTGCAAACTCATATCTCTCTGCTAACTCCTATCTCTCTGCTAACTCCTATCTCTGCTTACTCTTATCTCTACTATCTCCTATCTCTCTGCTAACTCCTATCTCTCTGCTAACTCCAAACTTTCTGCTAACTTCTGTCTCTCTGCTAACTCCTATTTCTCTGCTAACTCCTATCTCTCTGTAACTCCTATCTCTCTGCTAACTCCTACCTCTCTGCTAACTCCTATCTCTGCTAACTCTTATCTCTACTATCTCCTATCTCTCTGCTAACTCCTATCTCTCTGCTAACTCCTATCTCTCTGCAAACTCATATCTCTCTGCTAACTCCTATCTCTCTGCTAACTCCTATCTCTGCTAACTCTTATCTCTACTATCTCCTATCTCTCTGCTAACTCCTATCTCTCTGCTAACTCCAAACTTTCTGCTAACTCCTATCTCTCTGTTAACTCCTATCTCTCTGCTAACTCCTATCTCTCTGCTAACTCCTATCTCTGCTAACTCTTATCTCTACTATCTCCTATCTCTCTGCTAACTCCTATCTCTCTTCTAACTCCTATCTCTCTGCTAACTCCTATCTCTCTGCTAACTCCTATCTCTCTGCTAACTCCTATCTCTCTGCTAACTCCTATCTCTCTGCTAACTCCTATCTCTCTTCTAACTCCTATGTCTCTGCTAACTCCTATCTCTCTGCTAACTCCTATCTCTCTGTAACTCATATCTCTCTGCTAACTCCTATCTCTCTGCTAGCTCCTATCTCTGCTAACTCTTATCTCTACTATCTCCTATCTCTCTGCTAACTCCTATCTCTCTGCTAACTCCAAACTTTCTGCTAACTCCTGTCTCTCTGCTAACTTCTATCTCTCTGCTAACTCCTATCTCCCAGCTAACTCCTATCTCTCTGCTAACTCCTATCTCTCTGCTAACTCCTATCTCTGCTAACTCCTATCTCTCTGCTAACTCATATCTCTACTATCTCCTATCTCTCTGCTAACTCCTACCTCTCTGCTAACTCCTATCTCTCTGCAAACTCCTAATTCTCTGCTAACTCCTATCTCCCTATTAACTAATATCTCTACTATCTCCTATCTCTCTGCTAACTTCTATCTCTCTGCTAACTCTTTTCTCTACTATCTCCCATCTCTCTGATAACTCATATCTCTCTGCTAAATCTAACTTACTGCCAACTCCTATCTCTCTGCTAACTCCTATCTCCCTACTAACTCCTATCTCTCTGCTAACTCCTATCTCTCTGCTAACTCCTATCTCTCTGCTAACTCCTATCTCCCTGCTAACTCCTATCTTCCTGCTAACTCCTATCTCCCTGCTAACTCCTATCTCCCTGCTAACTCCTATCTCTCTGCTAACTCCTATCTCTCTTCTAACTTCTATCTCTCTGCTAACTCCTATCTCTCTGCTAACTCATAACTCTCTGCTAACTCCTATCTCTCTGCTAATTTCTATCTACTAACTCCTATCTCTCTGCTAATTGCAACATACTTCTAACTCATATCTCACTGCTAATTCTAACTTACTACTAACTCCTGCCTCTCTACTAACTCCAACTTAGTGCTAACTCCAACTTAATGCTAACTCCAAATTAGTGCTAACTCCAACTTAGTGCTAACTCCAACTTAGTGCTAACTCCAACTCACTACTAACTCCAACTCACTGCTAACTCCTATCTCCCTGCTAACTCCTATCTCCCTGCTAACTCCTATCTTCCTGCTAACTCCTATCTTCCTGCTAACTCCTATCTCCCTGCTAACTCCTATCTCCCTGCTAAATCCTATCTCCCTGCTAACTCCTATCTCCCTGCTAACTCCTATCTCCCTGCTAACTCCTATCTC
This sequence comes from Ascaphus truei, assembly GCF_040206685.1. Classification (NCBI taxonomy): domain Eukaryota; kingdom Metazoa; phylum Chordata; class Amphibia; order Anura; family Ascaphidae; genus Ascaphus; species Ascaphus truei. Next base: position 554,525 of record NW_027453826.1, read on the forward strand.
CCTGCTAACTCCTATCTCCCTGTTAACTCCTATCTCCCTGCTAACTCCTATCTCCCTGCTAACTCCTATCTCCCTGCTAACTCCTATCTTCCTGCTAACTCCTATCTTCCTGCTAACTCCTATCTCCCTGCTAACTCCTATCTCCCTGCTAACTCCTATCTCCCTGCTAACTCCTATCTTCCTGCTAACTCCTATCTTCCTGCTAACTCCTATCTCCCTGCTAACTCCTATCTCCCTGCTAACTCCTATCTCCCTGCTAACTCCTATCTCCCTGTTAACTCCTATCTCCCTGCTAACTCCTATCTCCCTGCTAACTCCTATCTTCCTGCTAACTCCTATCTCCCTGCTAACACCTATCTCCCTGCTAACTCCTGTCTCCCTGCTAACTCCTATCTCTCTGCTAACTCCTATCTCCCTGCTAACTCCTATCTCCCTGCTAACTCCTATCTCTCTGCTAACTCCTATCTTTCTGCTAACTCCTATCTCTCTTCTAACTCCTATCTCCCTGCTAACTCCTATCTCTCTGCTAACTCCTATATCTCTGCTAACTCCTATCTCTGCTAACTCTTATCTCTACTATCTCCTATCTCTCTTCTAACTCCTATCTCTCTGCTAACTCCAAACCTTCTGCTAACTCCTATCTCTCTGTTAACTCCTATCTCTCTGCTAACTCCTATCTCTCTGCTAACTCCTATCTCTGCTAACTCTTATCTCTACTATCTCCTATCTCTCTGCTAACTCCCATCTTTCTGCTAACTCCTATCTCTCTTCTAACTCCTATCTCCCTGCTAACTCCTATCTCTCTGCAAACTCCTATATCTCTGCTAACTCCTATCTCTGCTAACTCTTATCTCTACTATCTCCTATCTCTCTGCTAACTCCTATCTCTATGCTAACTCCAAACTTTCTGCTAACTCCTATCTCTCTGTTAACTCCTATCTCTCTGCTAACTCCTATCTCTCTGCTAACTCCTATCTCTGCTAACTCTTATCTCTACTATCTCCTATCTCTCTGCTAACTCCTATCTCTCTTCTAACTCCTATCTCTCTGCTAACTCCTATCTCTCTGCTAACTCCTATCTCTCTGCTAACTCCTAGCTCTCTGCTAACTCCTATCTCTCTGCTAACTCCTATCTCTCTGCTAACTCCTATCTCTCTGCTAACACCTATCTCCCTGCTAACTCCTATCTCTCTGCTAACTCCTATCTCTCTGCTGCCTCCTATCTCTCTGCTAACTCCTATCTCTCTGCAAACTCCTAACCTTCTGCTAACTCCTATCTCCCTATTAACTAATATCTCTACTATCTCCTATCTCTATGCTAACTTCTATCTCTCTGCTAACTTTTTTCTCTACTATCTCCTATCTCTCTGATAACTCATATCTCTCTGCTAACTCCTATCTCTCTGATAACTCCTATCTCTCTGCTAACTCCTATCTCTCTGCTAACTCCTATCTCTCTGCTAACTCCTATCTCTCTGCTAACACCTATCTCTCTGCTAACTCCTATCTCTCTGCTAACTCCTATCTCTCTGCTAACTCCTATCTCTACTATCTCCTATCTCTCTGCTAACTCCTATCTCTCTGCTAACTCCTATCTCTCTGCAAACTCCTAACTCTCTGCTAACTCCTATCACCCTATTAACTAATATTTCTACTATCTCCTATCTCTCTGCTAACTTCTATCTCTCTGCTAACTCTTTTCTCTACTATCTCCTATCTCTCTGATAACTCATATCTCTCTGCTAACTCTAACTTACTGCCAACTCCTATCTCTCTGCTAACTCCTATCTCCCTGCTAACTCCTATCTCTCTGCTAACTCCTATCTCTCTGCTAACTCCTATCTCTCTGCTAACTCATAACTCTCTGCTAACTCATATCTCTCTGCTAATTTCTATCTACTAACTCCTATCTCTCTGCTAACTGCAACATACTTCTAACTCATATCTCACTGCTAATTCTAACTTACTACTAACTCCTGCCTCTCTACTAACTCCAACTTAGTGCTAACTCCAACTTAGTGCTAACTCCAACTTAGTGCTAACTCCAAATTAGTGCTAACTCCAACTTAGTGCTAACTCCAACTTAGTGCTAACTCCAACTCACTACTAACTCCAACTCACTGCTAACTCCTACAGTATCTCTCTACTAACTCTAACTTACTGCTAACTCCTATCTAATAACTCCTATCTCTCTACTAACACCAATCTCTCTGCTATCTCCTATCTCTCTACTAACTTAAACTTACTGCAAACTCTAACTTACTATTAACACATACCTCCCTGCTAACTCCTATCTCCCTGCTAATGCCTATCTCCCTACTAACTCCTATCTCTCTGCTAACTCCTATCTCCCTGCTAACTCCTATTTCCCTGCTAACTCCTATCTCCCTGCTAACTCCTATCTCCCTGCTAACTCCTATCTTCCTGCTAACTCCTATCTCCCTGTAACTCCTATCTCTCTGCTAACACCTATCTCCCTGCTAACTCCTATCTCCCTGCTAACTCCTATCTCCCTGCTAACTCCTATCTCCCTGCTAACTCCTATGTCCCTGCTAACTCCTATCTCCCTGCTAACTCCTATCTCCCTGCTAACTCCTATCTCCCTGCTAACACCTATCTCCCTGCTAACTCCTATCTCCCTGCTAACTCCTATCTCCCTGCTAACTCCTATCTCCCTGCTAACTCCTATCTCCCTGCTAACTCCTATCTCCCTGCTAACTCCTATCTCTCTGCTAACTCCTATCTCTCTGCTAACTCCTATCTCCCTGCTAACTCCTATCTCCCTGCTAACTCCTATCTCCCTGCTAACACCTATCTCCCTGCTAACTCCGCTCTCCCTGTGAACTCCTATCTCCCTGCTAACTCCTCTCTCCCTGCGAACTCTGCTCTCCCTGCGAACTCCTCTCTCCCTGCGAACTCCATTCTCCCTGCGAACTCTGCTCTCCCCGCGAACTCCGCTCTCCCTGCGAACTCCTACAGCTGCAGCGGCCGTTATTCGAAGACTTCACGCGGTGTATACATCGGAATACCCATATCATGGGACATAATTCTTTCCAACCGTCCCGCCTTAGACGCGTGTTGACTCGGGTTTCTATCGGGTGCAGAAAATTGCATTTTAGCGCGGGCTGCAATACTATCAAGAAACTCAAGTGGGCGGTCGTGAGTTTTTGTCTTAAAAATCTAATAGCGTTTCAACCTGTCTTTTTTTTCAGTACAGTTCTGCAAGTGTGTGTACAGTATTTGTAATTTGAAGATTAACGTTACGAGTTCATACTGTATAGTGTACATGGAAAATAAGTCCTTTCTGAGGCTCCTTAGCCATACACAGATTAAAAATATGAGGACACATACTGTATACAGGATAGTAAAGGGAAAAGAAGTAATACAAAAATACGTCGCTACTTCTTCCGAATGTAAAATATTTTTCCGCTCATGCGTGTACAGTATGTCTAATTAGAACCTTGTTGAAACGCATAAGCGTGTCATCACATTTCTACATGAATTATTTATTATTCATTAATCAATACTTTTGCTAGACTTGCTCTTCTTTTCATACTTTTTTTATTTTATGCGCATGCGTGTACTGTACATATGTCTCATTGGAACCTTGTTGAAACGCATATGCGTGTCATCACATGTAGGCGCATGCGTGTATGTCTCATTGGAACCTTGTTGAAAAGCATCTGCGTGTCATCACATTTAGGCGCATATGTGTATGTGAATTTTCAAGTTGGGGGAAAAAAATAAAAAAATAAACATTCAACTTTTGTTTTTTCTCGACATGGCCTTATTGAAGTATTGATTTTAACCAACCCTAACCCTAACCCTAACTCCTATCTCTCTGCTAACTCCTATCTCTCTGCTAACTCCTATCTCTCTGCTAACTCCTATCTCTCTGCTAACTCTAACTTACTGCTAGCTCCTATCTTTCTGCTAACTCCTATCTCTCTGCTAACTCCTATCTTTCTGCTAACTAACTTAATGCTAACTCTAAATTACTACTAACTCCAAACTCTCTGCTAACTCCTATCTCTCTGCTAACTCCTATCTTTCTGCTAACTCCTATCTGTTACTGCTAGCTCTAACTTACTGCTAACTCTAACTTACTGCTAACTCTAACTTACTGCTAACTCTAACTTACTGCTAACTCCTATCTCTCTGCTAACTCCTATAACTCTCCTAACTCCCACAGTATCCCTCTGCAATCTCATATCTCTGTGCTAACTCTAACTGATTGCTAACGTCTATCTCTACAAACTCCTATCTCTCTGCTAACTCCTATCTCTCTGCTAACTCCTATCTCTCTGCTAACTCCTATCTCTCTGCTAACTCCTATCTCTCTGCTAACTCCTATCTCTCTGCTAACTCTTATCTCTACTATCTCCTATCTCTCTGCTAACTCATATCTCTCTGCTATCTCCTATCTCTGCTAACTCCTATCACTCTGCTAACTCCTATCTCTCTGCTAACTCCTATCTCTCTGCTAACTCTTATCTCTCTGCTAACTCATATCTCTCTGCTTACTCCTATCTCTCTGCTAACTCCTATCTCTCTGCTAACTCTAACTTACTGCTAACTCTAACTTACTACTAACTCCTAACTCTCTGCTAACTCATATATCTCTGCTAACTCCTATCTCTCTGCTAACTCCTATGTGCTACTGCTAACTCTAACTTACTGCTAACTCTAACTTTCTGCTAACTCTAACTTACTGCTAACTCTAACTTACTGCTAACTCTAACTTACTGCTAACTCTAACTTACTGCTAACTACTATCTCTCTGCTAACTCCTATCTCTCTGCTAACTCTTTTGTCTCTGCTAACTCCTATCTCTCTGCTAACTCCAATCTCTCTGCTAACTCCTATCTCTCTGCTAACTCCTATCTCCCTACTAACTCCTATCTCTCTGCTAACTCCAAACTTTCTGCTTACTCCTATCTCTCTGCTAACTCCAATCTCTCTGCTAACTCTTATCTCTCTGCAAACTCATATAACTCTGCTAACTCCTATCTCTCTGCTAACTCCTATCTCTGCTTACTCTTATCTCTACTATCTCCTATCTCTCTGCTAACTCCAAACTTTCTGCTAACTTCTGTCTCTCTGCTAACTCCTATTTCTCTGCTAACTCCTATCTCTCTGTAACTCCTATCTCTCTGCTAACTCCAAACTTTCTGCTAACTCCTGTCTCTCTGCTAACTCCTATTTCTCTGCTAACTCCTACCTCTCTGCTAACTCCTATCTCTGCTAACTCTTATCTCTACTATCTCCTATCTCTCTGCTAACTCCTATCTCTCTGCTAACTCCTATCTCTCTGCAAACTCATACAGTATCTCTCTGCTAACTCCTATCTCTCTGCTAACTCCTATCTCTGCTAACTCTTATCTCTACTATCTCCTATCTCTCTGCTAACTCCTATCTCTCTGCTAACTCCAAACTTTCTGCTAACTCCTATCTCTCTGCTAACTCCTATCTCTCTGCTAACTCCTATCTCTGCTAACTCTTATCTCTACTATCTCCTATCTCTCTGCTAACTCCTATCTCTCTTCTAACTCCTATCTCTCTGCTAACTCCTATCTCTCTGCTAACTCCTATCTCTCTGCTAACTCCTATCTCTCTGCTAAATCCTATCTCTCTTCTAACTCCTATCTCTCTGCTAACTCCTATCTCTCTGCTAGCTCCTATCTCTCTGTAACTCATATCTCTCTGCTAACTCCTATCTCTCTGCTAGCTCCTATCTCTGCTAACTCTTATCTCTACTATCTCCTATCTCTCTGCTAACTCCTATCTCTCTGCTAACTCCAAACTTTCTGCTAACTCCTGTCTCTCTGCTAACTTCTATCTCTCTGCTAACTCCTATCTCCCAGCTAACTCCTATCTCTCTGCTAACTCCTATCTCTCTGCTAACTCATATCTCTCTGCTAAATCTAACTTACTGCCAACTCCTATCTCTCTGCTAACTCCTATCTCCCTACTAACTCCTATCTCTCTGCTAACTCCTATCTCTCTGCTAACTCCTATCTCTCTGCTAACTCCTATCTCCCTGCTAACTCCTATCTTCCTGCTAACTCCTATCTCCCTGCTAACTCCTATCTCCCTGCTAACTCCTATCTCTCTGCTAACTCCTATCTCTCTGCTAACTCCTATCTCTCTGCTAACTCCTATCTCTCTGCTAACTCATAACTCTCTGCTAACTCCTATCTCTCTGCTAATTTCTATCTACTAACTCCTATCTCTCTGCTAATTGCAACATACTTCTAACTCATATCTCACTGCTAATTCTAACTTACTACTAACTCCTGCCTCTCTACTAACTCCAACTTAGTGCTAACTCCAACTTAATGCAAACTCCAACTTAGTGCTAACTCCAAATTAGTGCTAACTCCAACTTAGTGCTAACTCCAACTTAGTGCTAACTCCAACTCACTACTAACTCCAACTCACTGCTAACTCCTACAATATCTCTCTACTAACTCTAACTTACTGCTAACTCCTATCTAATAACTCCTATCTCTCTACTAACACCAATCTCTCTGCTATCTCCTATCTCTCTACTAACTTCAACTTACTGCAAACTCTAACTTACTATTAACACATACCTCCCTGCTAACTCCTATCTCCCTGCTAACGCCTATCTCCCTGCTAACTCCTATCTCCCTGCTAACTCCAATCTTCCTGCTAACTCCTATCTCCCTGCTAACTCCTATCTCCCTGCTAAATCCTATCTCCCTGCTAACTCCTATCTCCCTGCTAACTCCTATCTCCCTGCAAACTCCTATCTCCCTGCTAACTCCTATCTCCCTGCTAACTCCTATCTCCCTGCTAACTCCAATCTTCCTGCTAACTCCTATCTCCCTGCTAACTCCTATCTCCCTGCTAAATCCTATCTCCCTGCTAACTCCTATCTCCCTGCTAACTCCTATCTCCCTGCTAACTCCTATCTCCCTGCTAACTCCTATCTCCCTGCTAACACCTATCTCCCTGCTAACTCCTATCTCCCTGCTAACTCCTATCTCCCTGCTAACTCCTATCTCCCTGCTAACTCCTATCTTTCTGCTAACTCCTATCTCTCTTCTAACTCCTATCTCCCTGCTAACTCCTATTTTTCTCTGCTAACTCCTATATCTCTGCTAACTCCTATCTCTCTGCTAACACCTATCTCCCTGCTAACTCCTATCTCCCTGCTAACTCCTATCTCCCTGCTAACTCCTATCTCTCTTCTAACTCCTATCTCCCTGCTAACTCCTATCTCTCTGCTAACTCCTATCTCTCTGCTAACTCCAAACCTTCTGCTAACTCCTATCTCTCTGTTAACTCCTATCTCTCTGCTAACTCCTATCTCTCTGCTAACTCCTATCTGTGCTAACTCGTATCTCTACTATCTCCTATCTCTCTGCTAACTCCTATCTTTCTGCTAACTCCTATCTCTCTTCTAACTCCTATCTCCCTGCTAACTCCTATCTTTCTGCTAACTCCTATATCTCTGCTAACTCCTATCTCTGCTAACTCTTATCTCTACTATCTCCTATCTCTCTGCTAACTCCTATCCCTCTGCTAACTCCAAACTTTCTGCTAACTCCTATCTCTCTGTTAACTCCTATCTCTCTGCTAACTCCTATCTCTCTGCTAACTCCTATCTCTGCTAACTCTTATCTCTACTATCTCCTATCTCTCTGCTAACTCCTATCTCTCTTCTAACTCCTATCTCTCTGCTAACTCCTATCTCTCTGCTAACTCCTATCTCTCTGCTAACTCCTAGCTCTCTGCTAACTCCTATCTCTCTGCTAACTCCTATCTCTCTGCTAACTCCTATCTCTCTGCTAACACCTATCTCCCTGCTAACTCCTATCTCTCTGCTAACTCCTATCTCTCTGCTGCCTCCTATCTCTCTGCTAACTCCTATCTCTCTGCAAACTCCTAACTCTCTGCTAACTCCTACTGTATCTCCCTATTAACTAATATCTCTACTATCTCCTATCTCTATGCTAACTTCTATCTCTCTGCTAACTCTTTTCTCTACTATCTCCTATCTCTCTGATAACTCATATCTCTCTGCTAACTCCTATCTCTCTGATAACTCCTATCTCTCTGCTAACTCCTATCTCTCTGCTAACACCTATCTCTCTGCTAACTCCTATCTCTCTGCTAACTCCTATCTCTCTGCTAACTCCTATCTCTACTATCTCCTATCTCTCTGCTAACTCCTATCTCTCTGCTAACTCCTATCTCTCTGCAAACTCCTAACTCTCTGCTAACTCCTATCACCCTATTAACTAATATTTCTACTATCTCCTATCTCTCTGCTAACTTCTATCTCTCTGCTAACTCTTTTCTCTACTATCTCCTATCTCTCTGATAACTCATATCTCTCTGCTAACTCTAACTTACTGCCAACTCCTATCTCTCTGCTAACTCCTATCTCCCTGCTAACTCCTATCTCTCTGCTAACTCCTATCTCTCTGCTAACTCCTATCTCTCTGCTAACTCATAACTCTCTGCTAACTCATATCTCTCTGCTAATTTCTATCTACTAACTCCTATCTCTCTGCTAACTGCAACATACTTCTAACTCATATCTCACTGCTAATTCTAACTTACTACTAACTCCTGCCTCTCTACTAACTCCAACTTAGTGCTAACTCCAACTTAGTGCTAACTCCAACTTAGTGCTAACTCCAAATTAGTGCTAACTCCAACTTAGTGCTAACTCCAACTTAGTGCTAACTCCAACTCACTACTAACTCCAACTCACTGCTAACTCCTGCAGTATCTCTCTACTAACTCTAACTTACTGCTAACTCCTATCTAATAACTACTATCTCTCTACTAACACCAATCTCTCTGCTATCTCCTATCTCTCTACTAACTTAAACTTACTGCAAACTCTAACTTACTATTAACACATACCTCCCCGCTAACTCCTATCTCCCTGCTAACGCCTATCTCCCTACTAACTCCTATCTCTCTGCTAACTCCAATCTCCCTGCTAACTCCTATCTCCCTGATAACTCCTATCTCCCTGCTAACTTCTATCGCCCTGTAACTCCTATCTCTCTGCTAACACCTATCTCTCTGCTAACTCCTATCTCCCTGCTAACTCCTATCTCCCTGCTAACTCCTATCTCTCTGCTAACACCTATCTCCCTGCTAACTCCTATCTCCCTGCTAACTCCTATCTTCCTGCTAACTCCTATCTCCCTGTAACTCCTATCTCTCTGCTAACACCTATCTCCCTGCTAACTCCTATCTCCCTGCTAACTCCTATCTCCCTGCTAACTCCTATCTCCCTGCTAACTCCTATCTCCCTGCTAACTTCTATCGCCCTGTAACTCCTATCTCTCTGCTAACACCTATCTCTCTGCTAACTCCTATCTCCCTGCTAACTCCTATCTCCCTGCTAACTCCTATCTCTCTGCTAACACCTATCTCCCTCCTAACTCCTATCTCCCTGCTAACTCCTATCTCTCTGCTAACTCCTATCTCCCTGCTAATTCCTATCTCCCTGCTAACTCCTATCTCCCTCCTAACTCCTATCTCCCTGCTAACTCCTATCTCCCTGCTAACTCCTATCTTCCTGCTAACTCCTATCTCCCTGCTAACTCCTATCTCCCTGCTAACTCCTATCTCCCTGCTAACTCCTGTCTCCCTGCTAACTCCTATCTCTCTGCTAACTCCTATCTCTCTGCTAACTCCTATCTCCCTGCTATCTCCTATCTCTCTGCTAACTCCTATCTCCCTGCTAACGCCTATCTCCCTGCGAACTCCTATCTCCCTGCGAACTCCTCTCTCCCCGCGAACTCCAATCTCCCCGTGAACTCCTCTCTCCCTGCGAACTCCACTCTCCCTGCGAACTCTGCTCTCCCCGCCAACTCCGCTCTCCCTGCGAACTCCTCTCTCCCTGCGAACTCCGCTCTCCCTGCGAACTCCTCTCTCCCTGCGAATTCCTCTCTCCCTGTGAACTCCTATCTCCCTGCTAACTCCTATCTCCCTGCTAACTCCTATCTCCATGCTAACTCCTATCTCCCTGCTAATTCCTATCTCCCTTCTAACTCCTATCTCCCTGCTAACTCCTATCTCCCTGCTAACTCCTATCTCCCTGCTAACTCCTATTTCCCTGCTAACTCCTATCTCCATGCTAACTCCTATCTCCCTGCTAATTCCTATCTCCCTTCTAACTCCTATCTCCCTGCTAACTCATATCTCCCTGCTAACTCCTATCTCCCTGCTAACTCATATCTCTCTGCTAACTCCTATCTCCCTGCTAACTCCTATCTCCCTGCAACTCCTATCTCCCTGCTAACTCCTATCTCCATGCTAACTCCTATCTCCCTGCTAATTCCTATCTCCCTTCTAACTCCTATCTCCCTGCTAACTCCTATTTCCCTGCTAACTCCTATCTCCCTGCTAACTCCTATCTCCCTGCTAACTCCTATCTTCCTGCTAACTCCTATCTCCCTGCTAACTCCTATCTCCCTGCTAACTCCTATCTACCTGCTAACTTCTATCGCCCTGTAACTCCTATCTCTCTGCTAACACCTATCTCTCTGCTAACTCCTATCTCCCTGCTAACTCCTATCTCCCTGCTAACTCCTATCTCTCTGCTAACACCTATCTCCCTGCTAACTCCTATCTCCCTGCTAACTCCTATCTCTCTGCTAACTCCTATCTCCCTGCTAATTCCTATCTCCCTGCTAACTCCTATCTCCCTGCTAACTCCTATCTCCCTGCTAACTCCTATCTCCCTGCTAACTCCTATCTTCCTGCTAACTCCTATCTCCCTGCTAACTCCTATCTCCCTGCTAACTCCTATCTCCCTGCTAACTCCTGTCTCCCTGCTAACTCCTATCTCTCTGCTAACTCCTATCTCTCTGCTAACTCCTATCTCCCTGCTATCTCCAATCTCTCTGCTAACTCCTATCTCCTTGCTAACGCCTATCTCCCTGCGAACTCCTATCTCCCCGCGAACTCCTCTCTCCCCGCGAACTCCGCTCTCCCCGTGAACTCCTCTCTCCCTGCGAACTCCACTCTCCCTGCGAACTCTGCTCTCCCCGCCAACTCCGCTCTCCCTGCGAACTCCTCTCTCCCAGCGAACTCCGCTCTCCCTGCGAACTCCTCTCTCCCTGCGAATTCCTCTCTCCCTGTGAACTCCTATCTCCCTGCTAACTCCTATCTCCCTGCTAACTCCTATCTCCATGCTAACTCCTATCTCCCTGCTAATTCCTATCTCCCTTCTAACTCCTATCTCCCTGCTAACTCCTATCTCCCTGCTAACTCCTATCTCCCTGCTAACTCCTATCTCCCTGCTAACTCCTATGTGCTACTGCTAACTCTAACTTACTGCTAACTCTAACTTTCTGCTAACTCTAACTTACTGCTAACTCTAACTTACTGCTAACTCTAACTTACTGCTAACTCTAACTTACTGCTAACTCTAACTTACTGCTAACTACTATCTCTCTGCTAACTCCTATCTCTCTGCTAACTCTTTTGTCTCTGCTAACTCCTATCTCTCTGCTAACTCCAATCACTCTGCTAACTCCTATCTCTCTGCTAACTCCTATCTCCCTACTAACTCCTATCTCTCTGCTAACTCCAAACTTTCTGCTTACTCCTATCTCTCTGCTAACTCCTATCTCTCTGCTAACTCTTATCTCTCTGCAAACTCATATCTCTCTGCTAACTCCTATCTCTCTGCTAACTCCTATCTCTGCTTACTCTTATCTCTACTATCTCCTATCTCTCTGCTAACTCCTATCTCTCTGCTAACTCCAAACTTTCTGCTAACTTCTGTCTCTCTGCTAACTCCTATTTCTCTGCTAACTCCTATCTCTCTGTAACTCCTATCTCTCTGCTAACTCCTACCTCTCTGCTAACTCCTATCTCTGCTAACTCTTATCTCTACTATCTCCTATCTCTCTGCTAACTCCTATCTCTCTGCTAACTCCTATCTCTCTGCAAACTCATATCTCTCTGCTAACTCCTATCTCTCTGCTAACTCCTATCTCTGCTAACTCTTATCTCTACTATCTCCTATCTCTCTGGTAACTCCTATCTCTCTGCTAACTCCAAACTTTCTGCTAACTCCTATCTCTCTGTTAACTCCTATCTCTCTGCTAACTCCTATCTCTCTGCTAACTCCTATCTCTGCTAACTCTTATCTCTACTATCTCCTATCTCTCTGCTAACTCCTATCTCTCTTCTAACTCCTATCTCTCTGCTAACTCCTATCTCTCTGCTAACTCCTATCTCTCTGCTAACTCCTATCTCTCTGCTAACTCCTATCTCTCTGCTAACTCCTATCTCTCTTCTAACTCCTATGTCTCTGCTAACTCCTATCTCTCTGCTAACTCCTATCTCTCTGTAACTCATATCTCTCTGCTAACTCCTATCTCTCTGCTAGCTCCTATCTCTGCTAACTCTTATCTCTACTATCTCCTATCTCTCTGCTAACTCCTATCTCTCTGCTAACTCCAAACTTTCTGCTAACTCCTGTCTCTCTGCTAACTTCTATCTCTCTGCTAACTCCTATCTCCCAGCTAACTCCTATCTCTCTGCTAACTCCTATCTCTCTGCTAACTCCTATCTCTGCTAACTCCTATCTCTCTGCTAACTCATATCTCTACTATCTCCTATCTCTCTGCTAACTCCTACCTCTCTGCTAACTCCTATCTCTCTGCAAACTCCTAATTCTCTGCTAACTCCTATCTCCCTATTAACTAATATCTCTACTATCTCCTATCTCTCTGCTAACTTCTATCTCTCTGCTAACTCTTTTCTCTACTATCTCCCATCTCTCTGATAACTCATATCTCTCTGCTAAATCTAACTTACTGCCAACTCCTATCTCTCTGCTAACTCCTATCTCCCTACTAACTCCTATCTCTCTGCTAACTCCTATCTCTCTGCTAACTCCTATCTCTCTGCTAACTCCTATCTCCCTGCTAACTCCTATCTTCCTGCTAACTCCTATCTCCCTGCTAACTCCTATCTCCCTGCTAACTCCTATCTCTCTGCTAACTCCTATCTCTCTTCTAACTTCTATCTCTCTGCTAACTCCTATCTCTCTGCTAACTCATAACTCTCTGCTAACTCCTATCTCTCTGCTAATTTCTATCTACTAACTCCTATCTCTCTGCTAATTGCAACATACTTCTAACTCATATCTCACTGCTAATTCTAACTTACTACTAACTCCTGCCTCTCTACTAACTCCAACTTAGTGCTAACTCCAACTTAATGCTAACTCCAAATTAGTGCTAACTCCAACTTAGTGCTAACTCCAACTTAGTGCTAACTCCAACTCACTACTAACTCCAACTCACTGCTAACTCCTATCTCCCTGCTAACTCCTATCTCCCTGCTAACTCCTATCTTCCTGCTAACTCCTATCTTCCTGCTAACTCCTATCTCCCTGCTAACTCCTATCTCCCTGCTAAATCCTATCTCCCTGCTAACTCCTATCTCCCTGCTAACTCCTATCTCCCTGCTAACTCCTATCTCCCTGCTAACTCCTATCTCCCTGTTAACTCCTATCTCCCTGCTAACTCCTATCTCCCTGCTAACTCCTATCTCCCTGCTAACTCCTATCTTCCTGCTAACTCCTATCTTCCTGCTAACTCCTATCTCCCTGCTAACTCCTATCTCCCTGCTAACTCCTATCTCCCTGCTAACTCCTATCTTCCTGCTAACTCCTATCTCCCTGCTAACTCCTATCTCCCTGCTAACTCCTATCTCCCTGCTAACTCCTATCTCCCTGTTAACTCCTATCTCCCTGCTAACTCCTATCTCCCTGCTAACTCCTATCTTCCTGCTAACTCCTATCTCCCTGCTAACACCTATCTCCCTGCTAACTCCTGTCTCCCTGCTAACTCCTATCTCTCTGCTAACTCCTATCTCCCTGCTAACTCCTATCTCCCTGCTAACTCCTATCTCTCTGCTAACTCCTATCTTTCTGCTAACTCCTATCTCTCTTCTAACTCCTATCTCCCTGCTAACTCCTATCTCTCTGCTAACTCCTATATCTCTGCTAACTCCTATCTCTGCTAACTCTTATCTCTACTATCTCCTATCTCTCTTCTAACTCCTATCTCTCTGCTAACTCCAAACCTTCTGCTAACTCCTATCTCTCTGTTAACTCCTATCTCTCTGCTAACTCCTATCTCTCTGCTAACTCCTATCTCTGCTAACTCTTATCTCTACTATCTCCTATCTCTCTGCTAACTCCCATCTTTCTGCTAACTCCTATCTCTCTTCTAACTCCTATCTCCCTGCTAACTCCTATCTCTCTGCTAACTCCTATATCTCTGCTAACTCCTATCTCTGCTAACTCTTATCTCTACTATCTCCTATCTCTCTGCTAACTCCTATCTCTATGCTAACTCCAAACTTTCTGCTAACTCCTATCTCTCTGTTAACTCCTATCTCTCTGCTAACTCCTATCTCTCTGCTAACTCCTATCTCTGCTAACTCTTATCTCTACTATCTCCTATCTCTCTGCTAACTCCTATCTCTCTTCTAACTCCTATCTCTCTGCTAACTCCTATCTCTCTGCTAACTCCTATCTCTCTGCTAACTCCTAGCTCTCTGCTAACTCCTATCTCTCTGCTAACTCCTATCTCTCTGCTAACTCCTATCTCTCTGCTAACACCTATCTCCCTGCTAACTCCTATCTCTCTGCTAACTCCTATCTCTCTGCTGCCTCCTATCTCTCTGCTAACTCCTATCTCTCTGCAAACTCCTAACCTTCTGCTAACTCCTATCTCCCTATTAACTAATATCTCTACTATCTCCTATCTCTATGCTAACTTCTATCTCTCTGCTAACTTTTTTCTCTACTATCTCCTATCTCTCTGATAACTCATATCTCTCTGCTAACTCCTATCTCTCTGATAACTCCTATCTCTCTGCTAACTCCTATCTCTCTGCTAACTCCTATCTCTCTGTAACTCATATCTCTCTGCTAACTCCTATCTCTCTGCTAGCTCCTATCTCTGCTAACTCTTATCTCTACTATCTCCTATCTCTCTGCTAACTCCTATCTCTCTGCTAACTCCAAACTTTCTGCTAACTCCTGTCTCTCTGCTAACTTCTATCTCTCTGCTAACTCCTATCTCCCAGCTAACTCCTATCTCTCTGCTAACTCCTATCTCTCTGCTAACTCCTATCTCTGCTAACTCCTATCTCTCTGCTAACTCATATCTCTACTATCTCCTATCTCTCTGCTAACTCCTACCTCTCTGCTAACTCCTATCTCTCTGCAAACTCCTAATTCTCTGCTAACTCCTATCTCCCTATTAACTAATATCTCTACTATCTCCTATCTCTCTGCTAACTTCTATCTCTCTGCTAACTCTTTTCTCTACTATCTCCCATCTCTCTGATAACTCATATCTCTCTGCTAAATCTAACTTACTGCCAACTCCTATCTCTCTGCTAACTCCTATCTCCCTACTAACTCCTATCTCTCTGCTAACTCCTATCTCTCTGCTAACTCCTATCTCTCTGCTAACTCCTATCTCCCTGCTAACTCCTATCTTCCTGCTAACTCCTATCTCCCTGCTAACTCCTATCTCCCTGCTAACTCCTATCTCTCTGCTAACTCCTATCTCTCTTCTAACTTCTATCTCTCTGCTAACTCCTATCTCTCTGCTAACTCATAACTCTCTGCTAACTCCTATCTCTCTGCTAATTTCTATCTACTAACTCCTATCTCTCTGCTAATTGCAACATACTTCTAACTCATATCTCACTGCTAATTCTAACTTACTACTAACTCCTGCCTCTCTACTAACTCCAACTTAGTGCTAACTCCAACTTAATGCTAACTCCAAATTAGTGCTAACTCCAACTTAGTGCTAACTCCAACTTAGTGCTAACTCCAACTCACTACTAACTCCAACTCACTGCTAACTCCTATCTCCCTGCTAACTCCTATCTCCCTGCTAACTCCTATCTTCCTGCTAACTCCTATCTTCCTGCTAACTCCTATCTCCCTGCTAACTCCTATCTCCCTGCTAAATCCTATCTCCCTGCTAACTCCTATCTCCCTGCTAACTCCTATCTCCCTGCTAACTCCTATCTCCCTGCTAACTCCTATCTCCCTGTTAACTCCTATCTCCCTGCTAACTCCTATCTCCCTGCTAACTCCTATCTCCCTGCTAACTCCTATCTTCCTGCTAACTCCTATCTTCCTGCTAACTCCTATCTCCCTGCTAACTCCTATCTCCCTGCTAACTCCTATCTCCCTGCTAACTCCTATCTTCCTGCTAACTCCTATCTTCCTGCTAACTCCTATCTCCCTGCTAACTCCTATCTCCCTGCTAACTCCTATCTCCCTGCTAACTCCTATCTCCCTGTTAACTCCTATCTCCCTGCTAACTCCTATCTCCCTGCTAACTCCTATCTTCCTGCTAACTCCTGTCTCCCTGCTAACTCCTATCTCTCTGCTAACTCCTATCTCCCTGCTAACTCCTATCTCCCTGCTAACTCCTATCTCTCTGCTAACTCCTATCTTTCTGCTAACTCCTATCTCTCTTCTAACTCCTATCTCCCTGCTAACTCCTATCTCTCTGCTAACTCCTATATCTCTGCTAACTCCTATCTCTGCTAACTCTTATCTCTACTATCTCCTATCTCTCTTCTAACTCCTATCTCTCTGCTAACTCCAAACCTTCTGCTAACTCCTATCTCTCTGTTAACTCCTATCTCTCTGCTAACTCCTATCTCTCTGCTAACTCCTATCTCTGCTAACTCTTATCTCTACTATCTCCTATCTCTCTGCTAACTCCCATCTTTCTGCTAACTCCTATCTCTCTTCTAACTCCTATCTCCCTGCTAACTCCTATCTCTCTGCTAACTCCTATATCTCTGCTAACTCCTATCTCTGCTAACTCTTATCTCTACTATCTCCTATCTCTCTGCTAACTCCTATCTCTATGCTAACTCCAAACTTTCTGCTAACTCCTATCTCTCTGTTAACTCCTATCTCTCTGCTAACTCCTATCTCTCTGCTAACTCCTATCTCTGCTAACTCTTATCTCTACTATCTCCTATCTCTCTGCTAACTCCTATCTCTCTTCTAACTCCTATCTCTCTGCTAACTCCTATCTCTCTGCTAACTCCTATCTCTCTGCTAACTCCTAGCTCTCTGCTAACTCCTATCTCTCTGCTAACTCCTATCTCTCTGCTAACTCCTATCTCTCTGCTAACACCTATCTCCCTGCTAACTCCTATCTCTCTGCTAACTCCTATCTCTCTGCTGCCTCCTATCTCTCTGCTAACTCCTATCTCTCTGCAAACTCCTAACCTTCTGCTAACTCCTATCTCCCTATTAACTAATATCTCTACTATCTCCTATCTCTATGCTAACTTCTATCTCTCTGCTAACTTTTTTCTCTACTATCTCCTATCTCTCTGATAACTCATATCTCTCTGCTAACTCCTATCTCTCTGATAACTCCTATCTCTCTGCTAACTCCTATCTCTCTGCTAACTCCTATCTCTCTGCTAACTCCTATCTCTCTGCTAACACCTATCTCTCTGCTAACTCCTATCTCTCTGCTAACTCCTATCTCTCTGCTAACTCCTATCTCTACTATCTCCTATCTCTCTGCTAACTCCTATCTCTCTGCTAACTCCTATCTCTCTGCAAACTCCTAACTCTCTGCTAACTCCTATCACCCTATTAACTAATATTTCTACTATCTCCTATCTCTCTGCTAACTTCTATCTCTCTGCTAACTCTTTTCTCTACTATCTCCTATCTCTCTGATAACTCATATCTCTCTGCTAACTCTAACTTACTGCCAACTCCTATCTCTCTGCTAACTCCTATCTCCCTGCTAACTCCTATCTCTCTGCTAACTCCTATCTCTCTGCTAACTCCTATCTCTCTGCTAACTCATAACTCTCTGCTAACTCATATCTCTCTGCTAATTTCTATCTACTAACTCCTATCTCTCTGCTAACTGCAACATACTTCTAACTCATATCTCACTGCTAATTCTAACTTACTACTAACTCCTGCCTCTCTACTAACTCCAACTTAGTGCTAACTCCAACTTAGTGCTAACTCCAACTTAGTGCTAACTCCAAATTAGTGCTAACTCCAACTTAGTGCTAACTCCAACTTAGTGCTAACTCCAACTCACTACTAACTCCAACTCACTGCTAACTCCTACAGTATCTCTCTACTAACTCTAACTTACTGCTAACTCCTATCTAATAACTCCTATCTCTCTACTAACACCAATCTCTCTGCTATCTCCTATCTCTCTACTAACTTAAACTTACTGCAAACTCTAACTTACTATTAACACATACCTCCCTGCTAACTCCTATCTCCCTGCTAATGCCTATCTCCCTACTAACTCCTATCTCTCTGCTAACTCCTATCTCCCTGCTAACTCCTATTTCCCTGCTAACTCCTATCTCCCTGCTAACTCCTATCTCCCTGCTAACTCCTATCTTCCTGCTAACTCCTATCTCCCTGTAACTCCTATCTCTCTGCTAACACCTATCTCCCTGCTAACTCCTATCTCCCTGCTAACTCCTATCTCCCTGCTAACTCCTATCTCCCTGCTAACTCCTATGTCCCTGCTAACTCCTATCTCCCTGCTAACTCCTATCTCCCTGCTAACTCCTATCTCCCTGCTAACACCTATCTCCCTGCTAACTCCTATCTCCCTGCTAACTCCTATCTCCCTGCTAACTCCTATCTCCCTGCTAACTCCTATCTCCCTGCTAACTCCTATCTCCCTGCTAACTCCTATCTCTCTGCTAACTCCTATCTCTCTGCTAACTCCTATCTCCCTGCTAACTCCTATCTCCCTGCTAACTCCTATCTCCCTGCTAACACCTATCTCCCTGCTAACTCCGCTCTCCCTGTGAACTCCTATCTCCCTGCTAACTCCTCTCTCCCTGCGAACTCTGCTCTCCCTGCGAACTCCTCTCTCCCTGCGAACTCCATTCTCCCTGCGAACTCTGCTCTCCCCGCGAACTCCGCTCTCCCTGCGAACTCCTACAGCTGCAGCGGCCGTTATTCGAAGACTTCACGCGGTGTATACATCGGAATACCCATATCATGGGACATAATTCTTTCCAACCGTCCCGCCTTAGACGCGTGTTGACTCGGGTTTCTATCGGGTGCAGAAAATTGCATTTTAGCGCGGGCTGCAATACTATCAAGAAACTCAAGTGGGCGGTCGTGAGTTTTTGTCTTAAAAATCTAATAGCGTTTCAACCTGTCTTTTTTTTCAGTACAGTTCTGCAAGTGTGTGTACAGTATTTGTAATTTGAAGATTAACGTTACGAGTTCATACTGTATAGTGTACATGGAAAATAAGTCCTTTCTGAGGCTCCTTAGCCATACACAGATTAAAAATATGAGGACACATACTGTATACAGGATAGTAAAGGGAAAAGAAGTAATACAAAAATACGTCGCTACTTCTTCCGAATGTAAAATATTTTTCCGCTCATGCGTGTACAGTATGTCTAATTAGAACCTTGTTGAAACGCATAAGCGTGTCATCACATTTCTACATGAATTATTTATTATTCATTAATCAATACTTTTGCTAGACTTGCTCTTCTTTTCATACTTTTTTTATTTTATGCGCATGCGTGTACTGTACATATGTCTCATTGGAACCTTGTTGAAACGCATATGCGTGTCATCACATGTAGGCGCATGCGTGTATGTCTCATTGGAACCTTGTTGAAAAGCATCTGCGTGTCATCACATTTAGGCGCATATGTGTATGTGAATTTTCAAGTTGGGGGAAAAAAATAAAAAAATAAACATTCAACTTTTGTTTTTTCTCGACATGGCCTTATTGAAGTATTGATTTTAACCAACCATTATGTGAATTTTTATATGTTTTTGATACTTTATCTGTATACTGTACTACAGTGGTTCCTTATCTGTGTACCGCGGCGCCCTGATGCGCCGTGGCTTGCCTAGAGGGGCGTCGCGATTATCACTCCCCACCAATGTTGCCAGGTCTGCGGGTTTCCCGCCCAATTTGGCTAGTAAGTATTTTGTATGTAGAATGTGAATGAATGCTGCCGGGGGGATTGGATGAAGGAGGATGCCGGTGGCGGGGCTTAGAGTGCCGGCCGGGCCGCAGGGGATTGGCTGCATGTCAGAGGATGCCGGTGGCGGGGCTTAGAGTGCCGGCCGGGCCGCAGGGGATTGGCTGCATGTCAGAGGATGCCGGTGGCGGGGCTTAGAGTGCCGGCCGGGCCGCAGGGGATTGGCTGCATGTCAGAGGATGCCGGTGGCGGGGCTTAGAGTGCCGGCCGGGCCGCAGGGGATTGGCTGCATGTCAGAGGATGCCGGTGGCGGGGCTTAGAGTGCCGGCCGGGCCGCAGGGGATTGGCTGCATGTCAGAGGATGCCGGTGGCGGGGCTTAGAGTGCCGGCCGGGCCGCAGGGGATTGGCTGCATGTCAGAGGATGCTGGGGGCGGGGCTTCCGCT